>NC_057797.1:473960122-474260122 GCF_018294505.1 Triticum aestivum | reverse complement strand
CCAAGTGTGGCTACGCCCGGTCCTTGCGAAGGTTAAAACAACACCAAGTTGACAAACTATCGTTGTGGTTTTGATGCGTAGGTAAGATTGGTTCTTGCTTAAGCCCGTAGCAGCCACGTAAAACTTGCAACAACAAAGTAGAGGACGTCTAACTTGTTTTTGCAGGGCATGTTGTGATGTGATATGGTCAAGACATGATGCTAAATTTTATTGTATGAGATGATCATGTTTTGTAACCAAGTTATCGGCAACTGGCAGGAGCCATATGGTTGTCGCTTTATTGTATACAATGCAATTGCGCTGTAATGCTTTACTTTATCACTAAGCGATAGCGATAGTCGTGGAAGCATAAGATTGGTGAGACGACAACGATGCTACGATGGTGATCAAGGTGTTGCGCCGGTGACGATGGTGATCATGACGATGCTTCGAAGATGGAGATCACAAGCACATGATGATGATGGCCATATCATATCACTTATATTGATTGCATGTGATATTTATCTTTTATGCATCTTATCTTGCTTTGTTTGACGGTAGCATTTTAAGATAATCTCTCACTAATTATCAAGAAGTGTTCTCCCTGAGTATGCACCATTGCGAAAGTTCTTTGTGCCGAGACACCACGTGATGATCGGGTGTGATAGGCTCTACGTTCAAATACAACGGGTGCAAAACAGTTGCACATGTGGAATACTCAGGTTATACTTGACGAGCCAAGCATATACAGATATGGCCTCGGAACACGGAGACCGAAAGGTCGAGCGTGAATCATATAGTAGATATGATCAACATAGTGATGTTCACCAATGAAACTGCTCCATCTCACGTGATGAGCGGACATGGTTTAGTTGATTTGGATCACGTGATCACTTAGAGGATTAGAGGGATGTCTATCTAAGTGGGAGTTCTTAAGTAATATGATTAATTGAATTTTAATTTATCATGAACTTAGTCCTGGTAGTATTAGCATATCTATGTTGTAGATCAATAGCTCGCGTTGTTGTTTTCATATGTTTATTTTGATATGTTCCTAGAGAAAATTATGTTGAAAGATGTTAGTAGCAATGATGTGGATTGGATCCGTGATCTGAGGTTTATCCTCATTGATGCACAGAAGAATTATGTCCTTGATGCACCGCTAGGTGACAGACCTATTGCAGGAGCAGATGCAGACGTTATGAACATTTGACTAGCTCAATATGACGACTACTTGATAGTTTAGTGCACCATGCTTAACGGCTTAGAATCGGGACTTCAAAGACGTTTTGAACGTCATGGACCATATGAGATGTTCCAGGAGTTGAAGTTAATATTTCAAGCAAATACCCGAATTGAGAGATATGAAGTCTCCAACAAGTTCTATAGCTAAAAGATGGAGGAGAATCGCTCAAGCAGTGAGCATGTTCTCAGATTGTCTAGGTACTACAATCGATTGAATCAAGTGGGAGTTAATCTTCCAGATAAAATAGTGATTGACAGAATTCTCTAGTCACCATCACCAAGTTAGTAGAACTTCGTGATGAACTATAATATGCAAGGGATAACGGAAACGATTCCCAAGCTCTTCGTAATGCTGAAATTGACAAAGGTAGAAATCGAGAAAAACATCAAGTGTTGATGGTAGACAAGACCACTAGTTTCAAGAAAAGGGCAGAGGGAAGAAGGGGAACTTCAAGAAGAAGAACAAGCAAGTTGCTGCTCAAGTGAAGAAGCTCAAGTCTGGTCCTAAGCCTGAGACTAAGTGCTTCTATTGCAAAGGGACTGGTCATTGGAAGCGGAACTACCCCAAGTGATTGGCGGATAAGAAGGATGGCAAAGTGAACATAAGTATATTTGATATACATGTTATTGATGTGTACTTTACTAGTGTTTATAGCAACCCCTCAGTATTTGATACTAGTTCAGTTGCTAAGATTAGTAACTCGAAATGGGAGTTGCAGAATAAACAGAGACTAGTTAAGGGTGAAGTGACGATGTGTGTTGGAAGTGGTTCCAAGATTGATATGATCATCATCGCACACTCCCTATAATTTCGGGATTAGTGTTGAACCTAAATAAGTGTTATTTGGTGTTTGCGTTGAGCATGAATATGATTTGATCATGTTTATTGTAATACAGTTATTCATTTAAGTAAGAGAATAAATTGTTGTTCTGTTTACATGAATAAAACCTTATATGGTTACACACCCAATGAAAATAGTTCGTTGAATCTCGATCGTAGTGATACACATAATCATAATATTGAAACCAAAAGATGCAAAGTTAATAATGATAGTACAACTTATTTGTGGCACTGCCATTTAGGTCATATTGGTGTAAAGCGCATGAAGAAACTCCATGGGCTTTTGGAATCACTTGATTATGAATCAGTTGATGCTTGCGAACCATGCCTCATGGGCAAGATGACTAAGACTCTGTTCTTCGGAACAATGGAGCGAGCAACAGATTTGTTGGAAACCATACATACTGATGTATGTGGTCCGATGAATATTGAGGCTCGCGACAGGTATCATTATTTTCTGATCTTCACAGATGATTTGAGCAGATATGAGTATATCTACTTGATGAAACATAAGTCTGAAACATTTGAAAAGTTCAAAGAATTTCAGAGTGAAGTGAAAAATCATCGTAACAAGAAAATAAAGTTTCTACGATCTGATCGTAGAGAAGAGTATTTGAGTTACGAGTTTGGCCTTCAGTTAAAAACAATGTGAAATAGTTTCACTACTCACGCCACCTGGAACACCACAATGTAATGGTGTGTCCGAATGTCATAACCGTACTTTATTAGATATGATGCGATCTATGATGTCTCTTACCGATCTACCACTATCGTTTCAGGGTTATGCATTAGAGACAGCTGCATTCACGTTAAATAGGGCACCATCTAAATCCGTTGAAATGACACCGTATGAACTATGGTTTGGCAAGAAACCTAAGCTGTCATTTCTTAAAGTTTGAGGTTGCAATGCTCATGTGAAAAAGTTTCAACCTGATAAGCTCAAACCCAAATCGGAGAAGTGTGTCTTCATAGGATACACAAAAGAAAATGTTGGGTACACCTTCTATCACAGATCCGAAGGCAAGATATTCGTTGCTTTCAATGGATCCTTTCTAGAGAACGAATTTCTCTCGAAAGAAGTGAGTGGGAGGAAAGTAGAACTTGATGAGGTAACTGT
Organism: Triticum aestivum; assembly: GCF_018294505.1. Lineage (NCBI taxonomy): Eukaryota > Viridiplantae > Streptophyta > Magnoliopsida > Poales > Poaceae > Triticum > Triticum aestivum. The sequence goes on along the minus strand of NC_057797.1, from coordinate 474,256,940 downwards.
ACCTGCTCCCTTATTGGAAAGTAGTTCATCATAGAAATCTGTTCCTGTGACTACTAGACCGATTAGTGAGGAAGCTAATGATGATGATCATGTAACTTCAGATCAAGTTACTACCGAACCTCGTAGGTAAAACCAGAGTGAGATCCGCACCAGAGTGGTACAGTAATCCAGTTCTGGAGGTCATGTTACTTGACCATGACGAGCCTACGAACTATGAGGAAGCGATGATGAGCCCAGATTCCGCGAAATGGCTTGAGGCCATGAAATATGAGATGAGATCCATGTATGAAAACAAAGAATGGACTTTGATTGACTTGCCCAATGATCGGCGAGCCATTGAGATTAAATGGATCTTCAAGAGGAAGACGGACGCTGGTAGTAGTGTTACTATCTACAAAGCTAGAATTGTCGCAAAAAGGTTTTCGACAAGTTCAAGATGTTGACTATGATGAGAGTTTCTCACTCGTATCTATGCTTAAGTTTGTCCGAATCATGTTAGCAATTGCTGCATTTTATGAAATCTGGCAAATAGATAAACAAAGCTGCGTTCCTTAATGGATTTCTTAAAGAAGAGTTGTATATGATGCAACCAGAAGGTTTTGTCAATCCTAAAAATGTTAACAAAATATGCAGCGATCCATCTGTGGACTGGTGCAAGCATCTCGGAGTTGGAATATGCGCTTTGATGAGATGATCAAAGTATATAGTTTTATACAGACTTGTGGTGAAGCCTGTATTTACAAGAAAGTGAGTGGGAGCACTACAGCATTTCTGACAAGTATATGTGAATGACATATTATTGATCGGAAATAATGTAGAATTATTCTGCAAAGCATAAAGGAGTGTTTGAAAGAAGTTTTTCAAAGAAAGACCTCGGCGAAGCTGCTTACATATTAAGCATCAAGATCTATAGAGATAGATCAAGACGCTTGATAAGTTTTTTCAATGAGTACATACCTTGACAATATTTTGAAGTAGTTCAAAATGGAACAGTCAAAGAAAAGAGTTCTTGGCTGTGTTACAAGGTGTGAAATTGAGTAAGACTCAAAGCCCGACCACGGCAGAAGATAGAAATAGAATGAAAGTCATTCCCTATGCCTCAGCCATAGGTTCTATAAAGTATGCCATGCTGTGTACCAGATCTATTGTATACCCTACACTGTGTTAAGCAAGGGAGTACAATAGTGATCTAGGAGTAGATCACTGGACAGCGGTCAAAATTATCCTTATTGGAATAATGATATGTTTCTCGATTATGGAGGTGACAAAAGGTTCGTCGTAAAAGGGTTACGTCGATACAAGTTTTGGCACTGATCCGGATGACTCTTAGTCTCAATCTGGATGCATATTGAAAGTGGGAGCAATTAGCTAGAGTAGCTCCGTGCAGAGCATTGTTGACATAGAAATTTGCAAAATACATACGGATCTGAATATGGCAGACCCGTTGACTAAACTTCTCTCACAGGCAAAACATGATCACACCTTAGTACTCTTTGGGTGTTAATCACATAGCAATGTGAACTAGATTACTGACTCTAGTAAACCCTTTGGGTGTTGGTCACATATCGATGTGAACTATGGGTGTTAACCACATAAAGATGTGAACTATTGATGTTAGATCACATGGCGATGTGAACTAGATTATTGACTCTAGTGCAAGTGGGAGACTGAAGGAAATATGCCCTAGAGGCAATAATAAAGTTATTATTTATTTCCTTATTTCATGATAAATGTTTATTATTCATGATAGAATTGTATTAACCGGAAACATAATACATGTGTGAATACATAGACAAACAGAGTGTCACTAGTATGCCTCTACTTGACTAGCTCGTTAATCAAAGATGGTTATGTTTCCTAACCATAGACAAAGAGTTGTTATTTGATTAACGGGATCACATCATTAGGAGAATGATTTGATTGACTTGACCCATTCTGTTAGCTTAGCACTCGATCGTTTAATATGTTGCTATTGCTTTCTTCATGACTTATACATGTTCCTATGACTATGAGATTATGCAACTCCCGTTTACCGGAGGAACACTTTGTGTGCTACCAAACGTCACAACGTAACTGGGTGATTATAAAGGAGCTCTACAGGTGTCTCCAAAGGTACATGTTGGGTTGGCGTATTTCGATATTAGGATTTGTCACTCCGATTGTCGGAGAGGTATCTCTGGGCCCTCTCGGTAATGCACATCACATAAGCCTTGCAAGCATTGCAACTAATGAGTTAGTTGCGAGATGATGTATTACGGAACGAGTAAAGAGACTTGCCAGTAACGAGATTGAACTAGGTATTGAGATACCGACGATCGAATCTCGGGCAAGTAACATACCGATGACAAAGGGAACAACGTATGTTGTTATGTGGTCTGACCGATAAAGATCTTCGTAGAATATGTAGGAGCCAATATGAGCATCCAGGTTCTGCTATTGGTTATTGACCGGAGATGTGTTTCGGTCATGTCTACATTGTTCTCGAACCCGTAGGGTCCGCACGCTTAAGGTTTCGATGACAGTTATATTATGAGTTTATGAGTTTTGATGTACCGAAGGAGTTCGGAGTCCCGGATGAGATCGGGGACATGACGAGGAGTCTCGAAATGGTCGAGATGTAAAGATCGATATATTGGACGACTATATTCGGACATCGGAAAGGTTCCGAGTGGTTCGGGTATTTTTTGGAGTACCGGGGAGTTATGGGAATACGGGAGAAGAAGTATATGGGCCTTATTGGGCTTTAGGGGAGAGGGAGAGGCAGGCCGCGCGCCCCCGAAATTCCTAGTCTTAATTGGACTAGGGGGAGGGGCTGCGCCCCCTCCTTCCTTCTCTTCCCTCTTCCCCTTCCTTGTCTCCTACTCCTACTACATGGAAGGACTCCTAGTTGGACTAGGAAAGGGGGAATCCTACTCCCGGTGGGAGTAGGACTCCCCTAGGGCGCGCCATAGAGAGGGCCGGCCCTCCCCTCCTCCACTCCTTTATATACGGGCGCAGGGGCACCCCATAGACACACAAGTTGATCCACGTGATCATTTTCTTAGCCGTGTGTGGTGCCCCCTTCCACCATAATCCTCGATAATATTGTAGCAGTGCTTAGGCGAAGCCCTGCGACGGTAGAACATCAAGATCGTCACCACGCCGTCATGCTGACGGAACTCTTCCCCGACACTTTGCTGGATCGGAGTACGAGGATCGTCATCGAGCTGAAGGTGTGCTAAAACTCGGAGGTGCCATAGTTTCGGTGCTTGATCGATCGAGCCGTGAAGACGTACGACTACATCAACCGCATTGTGCTAACGCTTCCGTTTTCGGTCTACAAGGGTACGTAGATCACACTCTCCCCTCTCGTTGCTATGCATCACCATGATCTTGCGTGTGCGTAGGAATTTTTTTGAAATTACTACGTTCCCCAACAGGACCTTGACTTGGAACTTCTCTCTTTGCTTCTACTCTTGTAGAAGTTGTTTAAGTTCTTCACCATTAGGCTCAATTCTTCATTAAAGATTTGTTTCTCACTTGATGATGTGGGAGCTTCACATGAGGCTTTGTAAGCACCACTTGACTTGTTATGGAGCTCCTCCTTATCCTCGAGTGACATCTCATGAGCAACAATTCTTCCAATGACCTCTGTTGGCTTGAGATCTTTGTAATTTGGCATTATTTGGATCAATGCGCATACAGTATCATATTTTCCATCCAAGGCTTTTAGGATCTTCTTGATGATGAATTTGTTGGTCATCTCTTCACTTCCTAAGCCGGCAATCTCATTTGTGATAAGAGCAAGCCTAGAGTACATTTCAGCGACACCTTCACCATACTTCATTTTGAACTTGTCAAGTTGACTTTGAAGCACATCCAACTTGGATTCCTTGACGGAGTCGGTACCTTCGTGCATATCAATCAAAGTATCCCAAATTTCCTTTGCATTCTCAAGACGGCTGATTTAGTTGAATTCTTCAGGGCACAATCCATTGAAGAGGATATCACAAGCTTGAGCATTGTATTATAGCATCTTCAACTCTTCCGTGGTAGCTTCACGGTTCGGTTCTCTCCCATCAAAGAATTCACCATGCAATCCAATACACACAATATCCCAAACGGCGGGGTTATGTCCAAGAATATGCATTTTCATCTTATGTTTCTAACTAGCAAAATTAGTGCCATCAAAGTAAGGACCTCTATGGTGGTAATTTCCCTCGCTAGACGCCATACTCTCCTAGGTTGTGAAACCAAGGCTATGACCACCAAAAGCTATGGAAATCAAAGCAAATGGAGACCAAAGCTCTGATACCACTTGTAGGATCGAAAGTATGTTTAGAGGGGAGTGATTAGACTACTTGACCAAATAAAATCTAGCCTTTTCCCAATTTTAGTTCTTGGCAGATTTTAGCAACTTTGGACAAGTCAAGCAATCTTAACACAATTCAAGTAAGCATGCAAAGAGTATATGAGCAGCGGAAAGTAAAGCATGCAACTTGCAAGAATGTAAAGGGAAGGGTTTGGAGGATTCAAACGCAATTGGAGACACAGATGTTTTTGTCGTGGTTCCGATAGGTGGTGCTATCGTACATCCACGTTGATGGAGACTTCAACCCACGAAGGGTAACGGTTGCGCGAGTCCACGGAGGGCTCCACCCACGAAGGGTCCACGAAGAAGAAACCTTGTCTATCCCACCATGGCCATCGCCCACGAAGGACTTGCCTCACTAGCGGTAGATCTTCACGAAGTAGGCAATCTCCTTGCCCTTACAAACTCCTTGGTTCAACTCCACAATCTTGTCGGAGGCTCCCAAGTGACACCTAGCCAATCTAGGAGACACCACTCTCCAAGAAGTAACAAATGGTGTGTTGATGATGAACTCCTTGCTCTTGTGCTTCAAATGATAGTCTCCCCAACACTCAACTCTCTCTCACAGGATTTGGATTTGGTGGAAAGAAGATTTGAGTGGAAAGCAACTTGGGAAGGCTAGAGATCAAGATTCATATGGTAGGAATGGAATATCTTGGTCTCAACACAAGTGTAGGTGGTTCTTTCTCAGAAAAAGTAAGTTGGAAGTGTAGGTTCGTTCTGATGGCTCTCTCCACAAATGAAGATGTGGTGGAGGGGTATATATAGCCTCCACACAAAATCTAACCATTACACATAACTTCCCAAACTCGGTGGGACCGAATGGTTAAACTCGGTCGGACCGATTCAGCAAAGCTAGTGACCGTTAGGGTTTTCAGTGGGACCGACATGCAACTCGGTAGGACCGATATGGTTAGGGTTAGGGCATAACGTAATCTCGGTGAGACCGATTACACAAAATCGATGAGACCGATTTTGATAATAAGCTAACCAGAGAGTTGGTTAGGTAAACTCGGTGGGACCGATCGCTCATTTCGGTGAGACCAAAATGTTACAAAGGGAAAACAGAGAGTTTACATTGCAATCTCGGTGGGACTGATCGCTCATCTCGGTGGGACCGAAACGTTACGAAGGGAAACAAAGAGATTACAACCCCATCTCGGTGAGACCGAGATCCCTATCGGTGAGATCGATTTGCCTAGGGTTTGTGGCAGTGGCTATGACATTTGAAACTCGGTGGCGCCGGATAGGAAGAATCGGTGGGGCCGAATTTGACTTTTGGTTTAGGTCATATGTGGATGTGAGAAAGTAGTTGAGGGTTTTGGAGCATATCACTAAGCATTTTGAGCAAGAACCTCATTAAGCAACACCTCATCCCTCCTTGATAGTATTGGCTTTTCCTATAGACTCAATGTGATCTTGGATTACTAAAATAGAAAATGTAGAGTCTTGAGCTTTGAGCTTGAGCCAATCCTTTGTCCTTAGCATTTTGAGGGGTCCACTTTTGTCATCCATGCCATGCCAATCATTGAGCTTTCCTGAAATATTAGTCTTGAAATAGCATTAGCTCAATGAACTATATGTTGTTAGGAATTACCAAAACCACCCAGGGATAGTTGCGCTTTGAGGATTGACAACCCCTTTATCGCATTGGGTGCAAGTTGTTTGATTGTTTGTGCAGGTATTCGGTGACTTGTTCGTTGTCTCCTACTGGATTGATACTTTGGTTCTCAAAACTGAGGGAAATACTTACTCTACTTTGCTGCATCACCCTTTCCTCTTCAAGGGAAAAATCAATGCAAGATCAAGAAGTAGCAATGTGTTATTGATGACCCACAAGTATAGGGATCAATTGTAGCTCTTTTCGATAAGTAAGAGTGCCCAACCCAATGAGAAGTAGAAGGAAATGAAAAGTGGTTTTCAGCAAGGTAATGTCTGCAAGTGCTGAAATTGCAAGTAACAGAGTAGTTTGATATCAAGATATTTTGTAACGAGCAAGTAATTATAATAGTAACAAAAGTGTAGGAAGGTAGCCCAATCCTTTTGAGGCAAAGGACTGGCCAAAACGGTCTCTTATAGTAAGCAAAGCGTTCTTGAGGGTACACAGGAATTTCATCTAGCCACTTTCATCATGTTGATTCGATTCGTGTTCGCTACTTTGATAATTTGATATGTGGGTGGACCGGTGCTTAGGTGTCGTTCTTACTTGAACAAACCTCCTACTTATGATTAACCCCCTCGCAAGCATCCGCAACTACAAGAAAAGTATTAAGGATAAATCCTAACCATAGCATTAAACTTTTGGATCCAATCGGTCCCTTACGGAATAGCGCATAACTAGGGTTTAAGCTTCTATCACTCTCGCAACCCATCATCTAATAACTAATGCACAATGCATTCCCTTAGGCCCAAAATATGGTGAAGTGTCATGTAGTCGACGTTCACATGACACCACTAAGGGAATCACAACATACATACTATCAAAATATCGAACACATATCAAGTTCACATGATTACTTGCAACATGATTTCTCCCGTGACCTCAAGAACAAAAGTAACTAATCGCAAGTGATAAACATGCTCAAGATCATAGGGGTATTAAATAACATAATGGATCTAAACATATAATATTCCACCAAATAAACCATATAGTAATCAACTACAAGATGTAATCAGCACTACTAGTCACCCACAAGCACCAATCTATAATTCGGGTACACATATTGAACACAAGAGATGAACTAGGGTTTGAGAGGAGATGGTGTTGTTGAAGATGTTGATGGAGATTGCCCTCCCCAAGATGGGAGAGTTGTTGGTGATGATGATGACGATGATTTCCCCCTCCGGGAGGGAAGTTCCTATGGCGGAATCGCTCCACCGGAGGGCAAAAGTGCTCCTGCCCAAGTTCCACCTCGAGACAGCGGCGCTCCGTCCCGAAAGTCCTCTCCTGATTTTTTCTAGGTCAAAATGACTTATATACCAGAAGATGGGCACCGGAGGTGGGCCGAGGGGAGCACAACCCACCAGGGCGCGCCTGGGCTCCCTGGCATGCCCAGGTGGGTTGTGCCCACCTGGTGGGCCCCCTCTGGTACTTATTGGGTCCAATATTCCTCATATATTCCATAAAAAATCCCCGTAAAGTTTCAGCTTGTTTGGAGTTGTGCAGAATAGGTGGTCCGACGTAGCTTTTCCAGGTCCAGATTTCCAGCTGCCGGATTTCTCCCTCTTTGTGTGTACCTTGCATATTATAAGAGAAAAGGCATTAGAATTACTCCAAAAAGAATTATTGTGCGTAAAAACATCATAAATAACAGTAGGAAAACATGATGCAAAATGGACGTATCAACTCCCCCAAGCTTAGACCTCGCTTGTCCTCAAGCGAAAACCAAAATCGAAAAACATGTCCACGTGCTTAGAGAGAGAGAGAGAGAGGTGTCGATAAAAACAAAATACGGACATAGAAGCATCATGTGAATTATTATAACATCAACAAACTTCAACATAAAACTTTTATCATAGAACTTTTATCATAGACTTCTCATGAATAAGTAACAATTCATCACACTATCCAAGTATAAAGCATAAACTCTATTAGAAACCAACAAACTATGTTCTTAGTCAACTTTGCAACTACAATTCATCATCTTTTTCAGGAAGGGTCACGTATTGGAGCCTTTAGGCAAGTCCACATACTCAACCATCATATATTTTTTTATGATTGCTAACACTCACCGCATACACATGAGCAAAACGTTTCAACCGGACACATAGAAAGATAGGGGCTTACAGTTTCGCCTCCCAACATATTCAATTCAAGGGCGATGTCAACAATAATAACTTATGCCATCCATATTCAACTGGACATATGTGCCTAGATCTTTTCTCACCACATGATGCTTGCCAAAGGATAAAAATAAAAAGGAATAGAGAGAAAAACTTTGACTCTTGCATAAAAGTAAATACATAAAAGTAAAAGATAGGCCCTTCGCAGAGGGAAGCAGAGGTTGTCATGCGCCTATTTGTTTGTATGCTCAACCCCTTAGTGTAAAAGAACATCACGCTGTATTGCCCCTTGTGATGGCAACCTTTATTATGCAGTCTATCGCTTTTATTCTTCACCATCACAAGTTCGTACAACGCTCAATTTTCTCTTACACTAAATGATCTCACACTTTTAGAAGCAATTTTTATTGGCTTATTGCACCGATGACAACTTACTTGAAGGATCTGACTCAATCCTTAGGTAGGTATGGTGGAAACTTGAAAATAAGATTTGGGTAGTATCTTTACTTAGTGCGGAATTTTTGGCTAGCAAAGATAGGGGCAAGCACCACATGTTGAAGGATCTATGACAATATAACTTCTATGTGAATATGTACAAGCATAAATAATTATGTTTTCTTCCTTGTCCAACATCAACAATTTTGGCATATAATATTTTGATGGGGGCTCACAATCACAAAAGATTTCCAGGATAGTGTATTTATATGTGAATCTTCTCACCCCTTATTAATTCTTTCATGAGTTGCATCATTGACCAATGCTATGTTTATAAATCTCTAACAAAATTTTCTACTTATACTTTTCCTTATGTGGTGTCATCACCTACCATAAGATTAGTATATGATCCTTTTAATTTATTTCCTTTCCTTTTATTGCAACATAAAAGTAAAGAAGGCAAAAACTCAAACTAAACTTTATTATATATCTCGCACATGATTACAAGGATAGATCACTAAGCAAACTCTCGGAAAGAAAGGATCGAACTAAACTTTTATTCATCTAAAGCAAAAGATAATTGTGGATCGAACTAAAATAAGTAAAGGCAAAAGATAGTGGGTGATATGATACCAGGGCACCTCCCCCAAGCTTGGCCGAACCCAAGGGGAGTGCCCATACCCAATACTTAATTTTTTTTGGTGATGAAGAAGAAGGTGATGTCTACAATACAACTTTCTTCTTGTAGACGTTGTTGGGCCTCCAAGTGCAGTGGTTTGTAGGACAGTAGCAAATTTCCCTCAAGTGGATGACCTAAGGTTTATCAATCCGTGAGAGGCGTAGGATGAAGATGGTCTCTCTCAAACAACCCTACAACCAAATAACAAAGAGTCTCTTGTGTTCCCAACACACCCAATACAATGGTAAATTGTATAGGTGCACTAGTTCAGCGAAGAGATGGTGATACAAGTGCAGTATGGATGGTAGATAAAGGTTTTTGTAATCTGAAATTATAAAAACAGCAAGGTAACTAATGGTAAAAGTGAGCGTAAACGGTATTGCAATGCTAGGAAACAAGGCCTAGGGTTCATACTTTCACTAGTGCCAGTTCTCTCAACAATAATAACATAATTGGATCACATAACTATCCCTCAACATGCAACAAAGAGTCACTCCAAAGTCACTAATAGCGGAGAACAAACGAAGAGATTATGGTAGGGTACGAAACCACCTCAAAGTTATCCTTTTTGATCGATCTATTCAAGAGTCCGTAGTAAAATAACACGAAGCTATTCTTTCCGCTCAATCTATCATAGAGTTCGTACTAGAATAACACCTTAAGACACAAATCAACCAAAACCCTAATGTCACCTAGATACTCCAATTTCACCTCAAGTATCCGTGGGTATGATTATATGATATGCATCACACAATCTCAGATTCATCTATTCAACCAACACAAATAACTTCAAAGAGTGCCCCAAAGTTTCTATCGGAGAGTCAAGAAGAAAACGTGTGCCAACCCCTATGCATAAGTTCATGAGGTCACGGAACTCGCAAGTTGATCACCAAAACATACATCAAGTGGATCACGTGATATCCCATTGTCACCACAGATAAGCACATGCAAGACATACATCAAGTGTTCTCAAATCCTTAAAGACTCAATCCGATAAGATAACTTCAAAGGGAAACTCAATCCATTACAAGAGAGTAGAGGGGGAGAAACATCATAACATCCAACTATAATAGAAAAGCTCGTGATACATCAAGATCGTATCACCTCAAGAACACGAGAGAGAGAGAGAGAGAGAGAGATCAAACACATAGCTACTGGTACATACCCTCAGCCCCGAGGGTGAACTACTCCCTCCTCGTCATGGAGAGCACCAGGATGATGAAGATGGCCATCGAAGAGGGATTCCCCCCTCCGGCAGGGTGCCGAAACGGGTCTAGATTGGTTTTCGGTGGCTACGGAGGCTTCTGGCAGTGAAACTCCCGATCTATTCTGCTCCTTGATGTTTTTAGGGTATATGGACATATATAGGCGAAAGAAGTCGGTCAGGGGAGCCATGAGGGGCCCACGAGGGTGGGGGGTGCGCCCAGGGAGGTAGTGCACGCCTCCCTGCCTCATGGCTTCCTTGAAGCTTCCCTGACGTCTACTCCAAGTCTCCTGGATTGCTTCCGTTCCAAAAATAAGTTCCGTGAAGTTTCAGGTCAATTGGACTCCGTTTGATTTTCCTTTTCCGCGATACTCTAAAACAAGGAAAAAACAGAAACTGGCATTGGGCTCTAGGTTAATAGGTTAGTCCCAAAAATCATATAAAATAGCATATAAATGCATATAAAACATCCAAGGTTGATAATATAATAGCATGGAACAATCAAAAATTATAGATATGTTGGAGACGTATCAAGCATCCCCAAGCTTAATTCCTGCTCGTCCTCGAGTAGGTAAATGATAAAAACAAAATTTTTGATGTGGAATGCTACCTAACATATTTACCAATGTAATCTTCTTTATTGTGGCAAGAATATTCAGATTCATAAGATTCAAGACAAAAGTTTAATATTGACATGAAAATAATAATACTTCAAGCATACTAATAAAGCAATCATGTCTTCTCAAAATAACATGGCCAAAGAAAGCTATCCCTACAAAATCATATAGTCTGGCTATGCTCTATCTTCATCACACAAAATATTTAAATCATGCACAACCCCGATGACAAGCCAAGAAATTGTTTCATACTTTTGATGTTCTCAAACTTTTTCAATCTTCACACAATACATGAGCGTGAGCCATGGGCATAGCACTATAGGTGGAATAGAATGGTGGTTGTGGAGAAGACAAAAAGGAGAAGATAGTCTCACATCAACTAGGCGTATCAACAGGCTATGGAGATGTCCATCAATAGATATCAATGTGAGTGAGTAGGGATTGTCATGCAACGGATGCACCAGAGCTATAAGTGTATGAAAGCTCAACAAAAGAAACTAAGTGGGTGTGCATCCAACTTGCTTGCCAATGAAGACCTAGGGCATTTTGAGGAAGCCCATCATTGGAATATACAAGCCAAGTTCTATAATGAAAGATTCCCACTAGTATATTGAAGTAACAACATAGGAGACTCTCTATCATGAAGATCATGGTGCTACTTTGAAGCACAAGTGTGGTAAAAGGATAGTAGCATTGCCCCTTCTCTCTTTTATCTCATTTTTATTATTATGTGGGCCTTCTTTCTTTCTTTATTTTTTCTTTTGGGCTCTTTTCTCTTTTTTTCCTTTTTTTATTTTTCGTCCGGAGTCTCATCCCGACTTATGGGGAATCATAGTCTCCATCATCCTTTCCTCACATGGGACAATGCTCTAATAATGATGATCATCACACTTCTTTTTTACTTACAACTCAATACTTAGAACAAAATATGACTCTATGTGAATGCCTCCGGCGGTGTACCGGGATGTGCAATGACTCATGAGTGACATGTATGAAAGAATTATGAACAGTGGCTTTGCCACAAATACGATGTCAACTACATGATCATGCAAATCAATATGACAATGATGGAGCGTGTCATAATAATGGAACGGTGGAAAGTTGCATGGCAATATATCTCGGAATGGCTATGGAAATGCCATAATAGGTAGGTATGGTGGCTGTTTTGAGGAAGGTATATGGTGGGTTTATGGTACCGGCGAAAGTTGCACGGTACTAGAGAGGCTAGCAATGGTGGAAGGATGAGAGTGCGTATAATCCATGGACTCAACATTAGTCATAAAGAACTCACATACTTATTGCCAAAATCTATTAGTTATCAAAACAAAGTACTACATGCATGCTCCTAGGGGGATAGATTGGTAGGAAAAGACCATCGCTCGTCCCCGACCGCCACTCATAAGGAAGGCAATCAATAAATAAATCATGCTCCGACTTCATCACATAACGGTTCACCATACGTGCATGCTACGGGAATCACAAACTTTAACACAAGTATCTGTAAAATTCACAATTACTCAACTAGCATGACTCTAATATCACCATCTTCATATCTCAAAACAATCATCAAGTATCAAACTTCTCATAGTATTCAATGCACTTTATATGAAAGTTTTTATTATATCCCTCTTGGATGCCCATCATATTAGGACTAAATTCATAACCAAAGAAAATTACCATGCTGTTTAGGACTCTCAAAATAATATAAGTGAAGCATGAGAGTTCATCTATTTCTATAAAATAAGACCACCACCGTGCTCTAAAAGGATATAAGTGAAGCACTAGAGCAAATGACAAACTACTCCGAAAGATATAAGTGAAGATCAATGAGTAGCTGAATAATTATGTAACTATGTGACGACTCTCTAACATTTAATAATTTCAGATCTTTGTATTTCATTCAAACATCAAGCAAAACTAAATAAAATAAAATGACGCTCCAAGCAAAACACATATCATGTGGTGAATAAAAATATAGCTCCAAGTAAAGTTACCGATGAACGAAGACGAAAGAGGGCATGCCTTCCGGGGCATCCCCAAGCTTAGGCTTTTGGTTGTCCTTGAATATTACCTTGGGGTGCCTTGGGAATCCCCAATCTTAGGCTCTTTCCACTCCTTATTCCATAGTCCATCGAATCTTCACCCAAAACTTGAAAACTTCACAACACAAAACTTAACAGAAAACTCGTAAGCTCCGTTAGTATAAGAAAATAAATCACCACTTAGGTACTGTTGTGAACTCATTATAAATTCATATTGGTGTAATATCGACTGTATTCCAACTTGTCTATGGTTCAGACCCTCCGATACTACTCATAGATTCATCAAAATAAGCAAACAACACATAGAAAGCAGAATCTGTCAAAAACAGAACAGTCTGTAGTAATCTGGATCAAACGTATACTTATGGAACCCCAAAAATTCTAAAATAAATTGATGGACGTGAGTAATTTATCTATTGATCATCTGCAAAAATAATTAACTAAATAGCACTCTCCAATAAAAAATGGCAGCTAATCTCGTGAGCGCTAAAGTTTCTGTTTTTTACAGCAAGATTGCAAAGACTTTCCCCAAGCCTTCCCAAAGGTTCTACTTGGCACAAACATTAATTAAAACATAAAACCACATCTAACCAGAGGAGAGATAGATTATTTATTACTAAACAGGAATAAAAATCAAGGAACAAAAATAAAATTGGGTTGCCTCCCAACAAGCGCTATCGTTTAACGCCCCTAGCTAGGCATGACGATTTCAATGATTCTCACATAAAAGATAAGAATTGAAACATAAAGAGAGCATCATGAAGAATATGACTAGAACATTTAAGTCTAACCCACTTACTATGCATAGGGATTTTGTGAGCAAACAACTTATGGGAACAATAATCAACTAGCATAGGAAGGCAAAACAAGCATAACTTCAAAAATTTAAGCACATAGAGAGGAAACTTGATATTATTGCAATTCCTACAAGCATATATTCCTCCCTCATAATAAATTTCAGTAGAATCATGAATGAATTCAACAATATAACCATCACATAAAGCATTCTTTTCATGATCTACAAGCATAGAATTTTTATTACTCTCCACATAAGCAAAATTCTTCTCACTCGGAATAGTGGGAGCAAACTCAACAAAATAATTACCATGTGAGGCATAATCCAATTGAAAACTAAAATCATGATGACAAGTTTCATGGTTATCATTACTCTTAATAGCATACAAGTCATAGCAATAATCATCATAGATAGCAACTTTGTTCTCATAATCAATTGGAACCTCTTCCGAAATAGTGGATTCATCACTAAATAAAGTCATGACATCTCCAAATCCACTTTCATCAATATAATCATCATAAATAGGAGGCATGCTTTCATCATAATAAATTTGCTCATCAAAACTTGGGGGATAAAAAATATCATATTCATCAAACATAGCTTCCCCAAGATTGTGGCCTTGCATATCATTAGCATCATGGATATTCAAGGAATTCATGCTAACAACATTGCAATCATGCTCATCATACAAATATTTAGTGCCAAACATTCTAATGCATTCTTCTTCTAACAATTTGGCACAATTATCAGAATCCTTATTTTCATGAAAGGTATTAAAAAGATGAAGCATATGAGGTACCCCCAATTCCATTTTTTGTAGTAGTTTTCTTTTATAAACTAAACTAGTGCGAAAATAAGAAACTAAAAGATTCGATTGCAAGATCTAAAGATATACCTTCAAGCACTCACCTCCCCGGCAATGGCGCCAGAAAAGAGCTTGATGTCTACTACACAACCTTCTTCTTGCAGACGTTGTTGGGCCTCCAAGTGCAAAGGTTTGTAGGACAGTAGCAAATTTCCCTCAGGTGGATGACCTAAGGTTTATCAATCCGTGGGAGGCATATGATGAAGATGGTCTCTCTCAAACAACCCTGCAACCAAATAACAAAGAGTCTCTTGTGTCCCCAACACACCCAATACAGTGGTAAATTGTATAGGTGCACTAGTTCGGCGAAGAGATGGTGATACAAGTGCAATATGGATGGTAGATAAAGGTTTTTGTAATCTGAAATTGTAAAAACAGCAAGGTAACTAATGGTAAAAGTGAGCGTAAACGGTATTGCAATGCTAGGAAACAAGGCCTAGGGTTCATACTTTCACTAGTGCAAGTCCTCTCAACAATAATAACATAATTGGATCATATAACTATCCCTCAACATGCAACAAAGAGTCACTCCAAAGTAACTAATAGAGGAGAACAAACGAAGAGATTATGGTAGGGTACGAAACCACCTCAAAGTTATCCTTTTTGATCGATCTATTCAAGAGTTCGTAGTAAAATAACACGAAGCTATTCTTTCCGCTCAATCTATCATAGAGTTCGTACTAGAATAACACCTTAAGACACAAATCAACCAAAACCATAATGTCACCTAGATACTCCAATGTCACCTCAAGTATCCGTGGGTATGATTATACGATATGCATCACACAATCTCAGATTCATCTATTCAACCAACACAAAGAACTTCAAAGAGCGCCCCAAAGTTTCTATCAGAGAGTCAAGACGAAAATGTGTGCCAACCCCTATGCATAAGTTCACGAGGTCACGGAACTCGCAAGTTGATCACCAAAACATACATTAAGTGGATCACGTGATATCCCATTGTCACCACAGATAAGCACATGCAAGACATACATCAAGTGTTCTCAAATCCTTAAAGACTCAATCCGATAAGATAACTTCAAAGGGAAACTCAATCCATTACAAGAGAGTAGAGGGGGAGAAACATCATAACATCCAACTATAATAGCAAAGCTCGCGATACATCAAGATAGTATCACCTCAAGAACATGAGAGAGAGAGATCAAACACATAGCTACTAGTACATACCCTCAGCCCCGAGGGTGAACTACTCCCTCCTCGTCATGGAGAGCACCGGGATGATGAAGATGGCCACCGGAGAGTGATTCCCCCCTCCGGTAGGGTGCCGAAACGGGTCTAGATTGGTTTTCGGTGGCTACGGAGGCTTCTGGCGGTGGAACTCCCGATCTATTCCGCTCCTTGATGTTTTAGGGTATATGGACATATATAGGCGAAAGAAGTCGGTCAGGGGAGCCACGAGGGTCCCACGACGGTGGGGGGCGCGCCCAGGGGGTAGGGTGCGCCTCCCTGCCTCGTGGCTTCCTCGAAGCTTCCCTGACGTCTACTCCAAGTCTCCTGGATTGCTTCTGTTCCAAAAATAAGTTCCGTGAAGTTTAAGGTCAATTGGACTTCGTTTGATTTTCCTTTTTTGCGATACTCTAAAACAAGGAAAAACCAGAAATTGGCACTGGGCTCTAGGTCAATAGGCTAGTCCCAAAAATCATATAAAATAGCATATAAATGCATATAAAATATCCAAGGTTGATAATATAATAGCATGGAACAATCAAATATTATAGATACGTTGGAGACGTATCAGAAGACGGTGGTGATGAACAAGAGGTGATCTTGTCCTTCACGATCAAGAGATTTTCTAATCTACGGATGACGCTCCAGAGGAAGTTATACGTCTCCAACGTATCTATAATTTTTGATTGCTCCAGGCTGTTATATTATCAATCTTGGATGTTTTATAATCATTTGATAGTCATTTTATATCATTTTTTGGTACTAACCTATTAACATAGTGCCAAGTGCAAGTTGCTGTTTTTTGCATGTTTTTACATCGCAGAAAATCAATACCAAACGGAGTCCAAATGCCACGAAACTTTACGGAGATTTTTTATGGACCAGAAGACACCTAATGGGCCCTGGCTGCGCCTAGGGGTGCTCCGAGGAGAGCACAACCCACCAGGGTGCGCCAGGAGGCCCAGGCGCGCCCTGGTGGGTTGTGCCCACCTCGGGGGCCCCCCGAACCGTCTCTTTGCTCTATAAATACCCCAATATTCCCAAAACCCCAGGGGAGTCGACGGAATATTAATCCGACCGCCGCAGAGTCCAGAACCACCAGATCCAATCTAGACACCATCTCGGATGGGGTTCACCACCTCCATTGGTGCCTCTCCAATGATGCATGAGTAGTTCTTTGTAGACCTTCGAGTCCGTAGTTAGTAGCTAGATGGCTTCCTCTCTCTCGCTGAATTCTCGATACAATGGTCTCTTGGAGATCCATATGATGTAACTCTTTTTGCGGTGTGTTTGTTGGGATCTGATGAACTTTGAGTTTATGATCAGTTATATCTTTTTATATCCATGAAAGTATTTGAGTTTCTTTGATCTCTTTTATGCATGATCTCTTATAGCCTCGTATTTCTTCTCCGATATTTGGGTTTTGTTTGGCCAACTTGATCTATTTATCTTGCAATGGGAAGATGTGCTTTGTAGTGGGTTCGATCTTACGGTGCTTGATCCCAGTGACAGAAGGGGAATCGACACGTATGTATCGTTGCTACTAAGGATAAAACGATGGGGTCTATCTCTACATAGATAGATCTTGTCTACATCATGTCATTGTTCTTATTGCATTACTCCGTTTCTCCATGAACTTAATACACTAGATGCATGATGGACAGCGGTCGATGTGTGGAGTAATAGTAGTAGATGCAGGCAGGAGTCGGTCTACTAATCTTGGACGTGATGCCTATATAATGATCATTTCCTGGATATCGTCATGATTATTTGAAGTTCTATCAATTGCTGAACAATAATTTGTTCACCCACCGTTTGCTATTTTTCTTGAGAGAAGCCACTAGTGAAACCTACGCCCCCCGGGTCTCTTTCTCATATATTTGCCTTTGCGATCTGCTTTTCCTTTGCATTTATTTTCAAATATATTAAACCAAAAATACAAAAATACTTTGCTGCACTTCATTTTATTTGTAATCTATCTATTCAATCGATTAGAACTTTCTCCCGTCCACACACCAATTTCTAGCGCCGTTACCCGAAAGGGATTGACAACCCCTTTAACACGTCGGGTTGCGAGTGGTTGTTATTTGTGTGCAGGGGTTGTTTATGTTGTGTTGCTTGGTTCTCCTACTGGTTCGATAACCTTGGTCTCATCATTGAGGGAAATACCTACCGTCGCTATGCTGCATCATCCCTTCATCTTTGAGGAAATACCGACGTAGTACTAGCCGACATCAAAAGGAATTTCTGGCGCCGCTGTCGGGGCATATACCAGGTTCCTAATAAAAAATCTTATCTCCTCGCAATTTACATTATTTTCCATTTGCCTCTCGTTTTCCTCTCCCCCACTTCACAAAAATTTGCCATTTTATTCGCCCCTCTTTTTCATTCACCGTTTTCTTGCCAGATTTGTTTTTGAGTGCAATCTTGTTGTATAGTCATCATGACTCAAGAGAACACCAAGTTGTGTGATTTCTCAAATACCAACAGCAATGATTTTATCGGCACTCCGATTGCTCCTCCCGCCACTAGTGCGGAGTCTTGTGATATTAATACTGCTTTGCTGAATCTTGTGATGAAAGATCAATTTTCCGGTACTCCTAATGAGGATGCCGCATCCCATCTTAATACCTTCATGGAATTATGCGATATGCAAAAGAAAAAATATGTGGACAATGATGTTGTGTAGATGAAATTATTTTCGTTTTATTTGCGTGATTCTGCAAATATTTGGTTCTCTTCTTTGCCTCGCAATAGTATCGATTCTTGGAATAAGTGCAAAGATGCTTTTATCACTAAGTATTTTCCACCCGCAAAAATAATTTCCCTTAGAACCCAGATCATGAATTTCAAGCTACTTGAACATGAGCATGTTGCACAATCTTGGGAAAGGATGAAAATGATGCTAAGGAATTGCCCAACTCATTGGTTAAATCTTTGGATGATCATACAATTTTTTATGCGGGATTGAATTTTGTTTCTCGTAGTCTTTTAGATTCCGCCACGGGTGGTACTTTTATGGAAATTACTTTCGGTGAAGCCACCAAATTGCTTGATAATATCATGGCAAATTTTCACAATGGCATACCAAAAGAGCTCCTACTAGTAAAAAGTTAATTCGGTTGAAGAAATTTCTTCTTTGAGTGAAAAAGTTGATGCTCTTATGAAATTGGTTGCTAGTGAAAGTGATCCTATTGATTTTAATGATATGCCTTTGTCTACTTTGATTGAGTAAAATAGTGATGCCATAGATGTGAATTTTATTTCTCAAAATAATTTCAACAACAATGATTATAGAGGTAATTTTAATCCTAGGCCTTTTCCTAGTAATTCCTCTAATAATTATGGCAATTCCTATGGAAATAAATCTTATAATAATAATAGGAACACCTCTGATCTTGAGAATAATATTAAAGAATTTATCAACCCGCGAAAAGTTTTCAACACTTCCATAGAAGAAAAGTTGAGTAAGATTGATGATTTGTCTAGAAGTGTTGATAGAATTTCTCATGATGTGGAAAATCTCAAGATGAAAAGTTTTGTGCCTAAGTTTGATGAATTAGTTAAAGATCTTTATGTTTCTATGGATGAAAGTAAGAAAAGAACCGCTGTGCTTAGAGCTGAAAGAGAATTTTTAGAAAAAGCATTTTCGAGTGATTACTTTCGCAGAAGTGATGAAGATCTTAAAATGATTGGTGTTTCTTCTATTGATTCCTTGTTTAGTAAAGTTAAGATTGATTAAAAAAGGGACTGGAGAAGAGTCAACTTTAGCTAGAAGGCTTCCCGATATTTCGGAGGGTGAAAATCTTGTTGAGAAATTTGATAAAAGTGGGTTTGAAGAGGTCAAAACTATAGCTAGTGATGTACCCACTCTTTTGGATTACAAAGACTTTAATTATGATAGTTGCTCTTTAATTGCTTGTATTTATTTGTTGCAATCTATGATAAATTCGCCCCATGCTTATGAACAAAATAAGGCTTTTACTAAACATATTGTTGATGCTATGATGAAAACTTTAGAAGAAAAATTGGAATTAGACGTATCAATTCCTAGAAAATTGCATGATGAATGGGAACCTACTATCAAATACAAGATTAAAAATTATGAGTGTTTCGCTTTGTGTGACTTTGGTGCTAGTGTTTCTACAATACCGAAATCTTTATGTGATGTGCTTGGTCTTACCAATCTTCAAGAATGATCTTTAAATTTGCACTTGGTGGATTCTACTATTAAAAAACCTATGGTAAGAATTAATGATGTTCTTATTCTTGCAAATAGGAATTATGTGCCCATAGATTTTCTTGTTCTTGATATTGAGTGCAATCCGTCTTGTCCAATTATTCTTGGTAGACCATTTTACGCACTATCGGTGTCGTGATTGATATGAAAGAGGCAATATTAAGTTCCAATTTCCTTTGAGGAAGGGTATGGAACACTTCCCTAGAACAAAGTTAGGCCACCATATGAATCAATCATGAGGGCATCTTATGGATCTCGAACCAAAGATGACAAAACTTAGATCCTTGATTTATGCCTAGCTAAGGGCGTAAAACTATAGCGCTTGTTGGGAGGCAACCCAATGAATAAAAATTATTTTTGCCTTTTGCTTTTCTTTCTTGAGTGTTAGAAAAATTGTTCTACTGTTATTATTGTGTTTTTTGTGTTTTAGTTAGTGTTTGTACCAAGTAAAGCCTTTAGGATCTTCTTGGGTGATAGTTGTTTGATCTTGCTGAAAAACAGAAACTTTTGCTCTCATGAAAATAATTCTCATTTTTAACCAGAGAGTGGTAAAATACCCATTACATTTGTAGTAGATCAATATACAAATTTCTCGGGTCGTCCTAATTGTTCAGAATTTTTGGAGTTGTATTCGAAACACCCAGATTGCTACGGACTGTTCTGTTTTTGACAGATTCTGTTTTCTTTGCGTTGTGTGCTTGTTTTGATGGCTCTATGGTTTTCTTTGATGAGTTTTTGCCATAGAAAAGTTGGAATACAGTATATATAATGTAAGAACAAAATATGAATTGGTTCGATACAACACTTATAGTCGTGATTTATTTTCTTATACTAACGGATCTCACGAAGGTTTTGTTGAGTTTTGTGTGATTGAAGTTTTCAAGTTTTGGGTTATCTTATGATGGATGAAGGAATAAGGAGTAAGAAGAGCCTAAGCTTGGGCATGCCCTGGCATCCCCCGCTATTATTAAAAAGAGAGCAAGCAACTAAGCTTGGGGATGCCCCCGAGTGGCATCCCCTATTTCTTCTAACAACCATCAGTATTTTACTCGAAGCTATATTTTTATTCGTCACATACTATGTGTTTTGCTTGAAGCATCTTGTATGATATGAGTCTTTGCTTTTTTTATTTTGTGTTTTAAGTCTTGATTCCTTGCTGGACACAGCTATTTGAGAGAGCCAAAATTATGTCATGACTTGTTAGAATTGCTCTCTATGCTTCACTTAAATCTTTTATGAGCTTGGACTTGCTCTAGTACTTCACTTATATCTTTTTGAGCACGGTGTGCTTTAGTATTTTTGAATAAATGCTCTCTTGCTTCACTTAGATTTATTGGAGAGTTAATAAAATTGTCAAGAAATTCTCTCTTGCTTCACTTAAATTAATTTGAGAGAAAGAAAAAAATTATGCTCATGATCTTCACTTATATTTGTTTGAGCTTGTCAAAAGCAACATATTAAAATTAGTGCCAAAGTGATAGATATCCAAGAAGTGAAGGAAATATGCCCTAGAGGCAATAATAAAGTTGTTATTTATATTTCCTTATATCGTGATAAATGTTTATTATTCATGCTAGAATTGTATTAACCGGAAACTTAGTACATGTGTGAATACATAGACAAACAGAGTGTCCCTAGTATGCCTCTACAAGACTAGCTCGTTAATCAAAGATGGTTAAGTTTCCTAACCATAAACATGTGTTGTCATTTGATGAGCGGGATCACATCATTAGATAATGATGTGATGGACAAGACCCATCCATTAGCTTAGCACTATGATCGTTTAAGTTTATTGCTATTGCTTTCTTCATGACTTATACATGTTCCTATGACTATGAGATTATGCAACTCCTGAATACCGGAGGAACACTTAGTGTGCTATCAAACGTCACAACGTAACTGGGTGTTTATAAAGATGCTCTACAGGTGTCTCCAATGGTATTTGTTGAGTTGGCATAGATCAAGATTAGGATTTGTCACTCCGAGTATCGGAGAGGCATCTCTGGGCCCTCTCGGTAATGCTCATCACTATAAGCCTTGCAAGAAATGTGACTAATGAGTTAGTTGAGGGATGATGCATTACAGAACGAGTAAATATACTTGCCGGTAATGAGATTGAACAAGGTATGATGATACCGATGATTGAATCTCGGTTAAGTAACATACCGATGACAAAGGGAACAACGTATGTTGTTATGCGGTTTGACCGATAAAGATCTTTGTAGAATATGTAGGAGCCAACATGAGCATCAAGGTTCCACTATTGGTTATTGACCAGAGATATGCCTCGGTCATGTCTACATAGTTCTCGAACCCATAGGGTTCACACGCTTAACGTTTGATGACGATTTGTATTATGAGTTATGTGATTTGATGTACCGAAGTTTGTTCGGAGTCCCGGATGAGATCGCGGATGTGACGAGGAGCCTCAAAATGGTCGAGACATAAAGATTCATATATTGGAAGGTTACATTTAGGTACCGGAATGGTCCGGATTGTTTCAGATGAGTTTCGGAGTATCGGGGGTTACCAGAACCCCCCCCCCCCCCCCCCCCGGGGGGGGGGGAGTTATTGGGCCTCATAGGCCTAGTGGTGGAAGAGAGGAGGCCGGCTAGGGAGTGGCACGCGCCCCCCCAGCCCAAACCGAATTGGACTAGGGTTGGGGGGCCTTTCCTTCTCTCCTCCTCCTCCTCCTTCCATCCTTCTCCTACTAGGAGTAGGAAAGAGGAGGGGAATCCTACTTGGACTGGGGAGTCCTAGTAGGATTCCCCACACCTGGCGCCCCCCCTTGGGCCGGCCACCTCTTCCCTCCCCTCCTTTATATACGTGGCTAGGGGACACCCCATAGCCACACAAGTTGATCTTTTAGCCGTGTGCGGTTCCCCCCTCCACAGTTACACACCTCGGGCATATCGTCGTAGTGCTTAGGTGAAGCCCTGCGCCCGTAACTTCATCATCACCGTCACCACACCGTCGTGCTGACGGAACTCTTCCTCGACCTCGACTGGATCAAGAGTTCGAGGGACGTCACCAAGATGAACGTGTGCTGATCGCGGAGGTGTCGTACGTTCGGTACTTGGATCGGTTGGATCACGAAGACGTTAGACTACATCAACCGCGTTACTAAACGCTTCCGCTTTCGGTCTACGAGGGTACGTAGACACACTCTCCCCTCTTGTTGCTATGCTTCTCCTAGATAGATCTTGTGTGATCGTAGGCAAATTTTTTGAATACTACGTTCCCCAACAAGAAGTATATAATAAAAACTTTCATGAAGATCATTGGACAAAATGAACTTGATTCTTAGTAATAGTTTTGAGATATGATGATGTGATATGTGATTTATGTTGATGAGTAATTATGCTTTAGTACGGATATTGCTGTTAAGGTTTGTGATTCCCTATGCAAGCACGAAAGTCAATAATTATGCAATGAAATTATATCCTACTTGTGGTGCATTATTCGGTGTTAAGTATGCTTAATGCTTGCTTATGAGATTATTCGTTTCTTGGTTGGTCGCTTCTCAATCTTTTGCTAGCCTTCATTTTTCACTAAGTATGATCTCTACTTGTGCATCCAAAAACCTTTAAACCAGTTTTGCCACATGAGTCCACTATATCTACCTATATGCGGTATTCTTTTGCCGTTCTAAGCAAATTTGTATGTGACATCTCTTATTTTCAAAATAAACTTATCTTTTGTGTGTTCGTTCCGCTCGCGGAGCGGTGAGGGGTGGCTAATATTTTCCATGCTAGATGTGTTATTCTCACGACGAGTGTTTATTCACTTGTCATTGCACGATAGTAAGGCAAAGGTTTTAGGGATGCCCAGTCCTGAAATGAAAAATGAATTTACTTTATGTTGTCAAATAATAAATTCCTTGGAAAGTGTTGGTATGGAAGGCACCCGTGGATACGGTTAGCCATGGAAAGTGAAAGTATGGTTGAAAAAGGAATAAACTTTATTTTCTGTTTTGGAACCGCCTATGATATATCTAGCATGGAAAGTGTTGGGAACTGTAAGTCGTTTTCGTTGGTGGGAAGGATACACCTCCAAAAATGTTTTTATCTCTAAATTTTTCGCTTTGAGCACTGGCACCTCTACAAATCCCTACTTCCCTCTGAGAAGGGCCTTTCTTTTACTTTATGCAATTTTTATTTTTGAATTTGACCTCCATCTTCTCTTATAAAAGCACCAACTCGGAGGCAATATGATCGTACTTGAGTATTGGGTGTAGTTAATATGCGAGTGTGTTTCATGAATGGATCAATGGTTGAGCATGATGGGCTAGGGATAACTTATTTTAGCATTGATATTTTCAAAGACATGGTTGCTTGTTGATATGCTTGAGTATTTAAGTCATCATGTCAAAACTAGAATATTGCTTTGAACAACATAAAAGTCCAAATGTCTGTGCTATAAAGAAAAGAATATGATATGACATGATAGGCAACATTCCACACAAACAATTATGTTTTCATCAATTACCTACTCGAGGACGAGTAGGAGTTAAGCTTGGGGATGCTGATACGTCTCCAACGTATCTATAATTTTTGATTGTTCCATGCTGTTATATTATCAATCTTGGATGTTTTATAATCATTTTATATCATTTTTGGTACTAACCTATTGACATAGTGCCAAGTGCAAGTTGACGTTTTTTGCATGTTTTTTACATCGTAGAAAATCAATACCAAACGGAGTCCAAATGCCACGAAACTTTACGGAGATTTTTTATGGACCAGAAGACACCTAATGGGCCCTGGTCGCGCCTGCGGGTGCTCCGAGGAGAGCACAACCCACCAGGGCGCGCCAAGAGGCCCAGGCGCGCCCTGGTGGGTTGTACCCACCTAGGGTGCCCCCGGACCGCCTCTTTGCTCTATAAATACCCCAATATTCCCAAAACCCCAGGGGAGTCGATGAAATATAGATCCAGCCGCCGCAGAGTCCAGAACCACCAGATCCAATCTAGACACCATCTCGGATGGGGTTCACCACCTCCATTGGTGCTTCTCCGATGAAGCGTGAGTAGTTCTTTGTAGACCTTCGGGTCCATAGTTAGTAGCTAGATGGCTTCCTTTCTCTCGCTGAATTCTCAATACAATGGTCTCTTGGAGATCCATATGATGTAACTCTTTTTGCGGTGTGTTTGTTGGGATATGATGAACTTTGAGTTTGTGATCAATTATATCTTTTTATATCCATGAAAGTATTTGAGTTTCTTTGATCTCTTTTATGCATGATCTCTTATAGCCTTGTATTTCTTCTCTGATATTTGGGTTTTGTTTGGCCAACTTGATCTTTTTATCTTGCAATGGGAATATGTGCTTTGTAGTGGGTTCGATCTTACGGTGCTTGACCCCAGTGATAGAAGGGGAATTGACACGTATGTATCGTTGCTACTAAGGATAAAATGATGGGGTCTATCTCTACATAGATAGATCTTGTCTACATCATGTCATTGTTCTTATTGCATTACTCCGTTTCTTCATGATCTTAATACACTAGATGCATGATGGATAGCGGTCGATGTGTGGAGTAATAGTAGTAGATGCAGGCAGGAGTCGGTCTACTAATCTTGGACGTGATGTCTATATAATATGATCATTGCCTGGATATCGTCATGATTATTTGAAGTTCTATCAATTTCCCAACAGTAATTTGTTCACCCACCGTTTGCTATTTTTCTCGAGAGAAGCCACTAGTGAAACCTACGCCCCTCGGGTCTCTTTCTCATATATTTGCCTTTGCAATCTACTTTTCCTTTGCATTTATTTTCAAATCTATTAAACCAAAAATACAAAAGTACTTTGCTGCACTTTATTTTATTTGCGATCTATTTATTCAATTTATTACAACTTTCTCCCGTCCACGCACCAATTTCTGGCGCCGTTACCCGAAAGGGATTGACAACCCCTTTAACACGTCGGGTTGCGAGTGGTTGTTATTTGTGTGCAGGGGATGTTTACGTTGTGCTTCTTGGTTCTCCTACTGGTTCGATAACCTTGGTCTCATCATTGAGGGAAATACCTACCGTCGTTGTGTTGCATCATCCCTTCCTCTTTGGGGAAATACTAGCGTAGTCCTAGCCGACATCAGGAAGATGATATGCTCTTGATGCAGAATATTTTCATGAGTGAGATATTTATTTTGCACACGAACCGTTTCAATGATTCAAAAGGCTTCAATCTCAGTCAGGGTAAGATGAGCATAGTAAGATTTAAGGATATCTTGTTCTTCTTCCTCAGCAGGCCAAGCCTGCTCAACTGCCGGTGCCTGATATCCAGTAGCCTCCTTGCTCATGTCTCCCTTGACGGCTTCTACGGGCTCTTCCCTCTTCAGCTCGATCTTCATCAACCAAGCATCCTCTTCCACATTGTTGGAGGAGGAGGAAGACATGATACTTGGCTAAACAGATATGACCGAAAACAACAAGAAAAGAGAATAGAAGATTTCTCCGCGATATGGTGGTCAATAGGTTCGGGGGGTATATAAAGATATTTTTATCTTGGGAAACAAGCAAGCTGTAGAAAAACAGAGTCCGGAAGGTACCCGAGGTGGGCACAACCCACCTGGGTGCGCTTGGCAAGCCAGGCGCGCCCTGGTGTCTTTTGCCCACCAGGGTGCACTTCTTGGTAGTTTCTTATTTTCCTAATTTTTGTTATATGCCAAAACTGACAAAAAATATTTTTGCAGATTTTTCGGAGTTTGTTTACTTACCGTATCACGTACCTCCTCTTTTTAATGATTCTGGAGTGTTCCAGAAGGTCTCTTTTATGTGTTCTCCCGGTGTCATAGTTTGGATAATATTACTTTCAAAATTAATGGGCGCACCTGAGATATAATGTTTAATTCATTGCCCATTAACAACCTTTGGGTTAGTACCTTCGGCATTATTTATTTTGATAGCTCCAGACCGATAAACCTCCTCAATAACATAGGGTCCTTC
Source organism: Triticum aestivum (assembly GCF_018294505.1). NCBI lineage: Eukaryota > Viridiplantae > Streptophyta > Magnoliopsida > Poales > Poaceae > Triticum > Triticum aestivum. The sequence continues at coordinate 474,229,791 of NC_057797.1, read as the reverse complement.
CCATTTGGAGAGGAGTTTTCATGCAAATAATCTGAAACGAGAGTTGTACAAAAGAACATATTCTCCAACTTTGAACTCACGCTTTTGGATTCCTTTATCATGCCATCTTTTAACTTTCTCTATAAGCTTGGGTTCTCCATTCATCTAATGAGATAATATCAAATAACCTCTTTTCACCGGCAAGTTTGAAATCATAGTTGAGTTCTTTAATTGCCCAATATACTTTATGTTCTAACTCAAGAGGCAAATGACAAGCTTTTCCATATACCATTTTATAAGGAGACATACCCATAGGATTTTTATATGATGTTCTATAAGCCCAAAGTGCATCATCTAATTTCTTAGACCAATTTTTCCGGGACCTATTGACAGTCTTTTGCAAAATTAATTTTATTTCTCTATTGCTAAGTTCAACTTGACCACTAGACTGAGGATGATAAGGTGATGCAATTCTATGGTTAACATCATACTTAGCAAGCATTTTACAAAAAGCACCATGAATAAAGTGTGAACCACCGTCAGTCATTAAATATCTGGGGACTCCAAACCTTGGGAAAATAACTTCCTTAAGCATTTTAATAGAGGTGTTGTGATCAGCACTACTAGTTAGAATAGCTTCTACTCACTTAGTAACATAATGAACAACAACCAAAATATGTGTATACCCATTAGAGGAAGGAAAAGGCCCCTTGTAATAAAATCCCCAAACATCAAATGGTTTAACAACAAGTGAATAATTCATAGGCATTTATTGACGTAGAATTCAGTTAATGACGAGATTTAGTATCCTTTCTTGCATTTTCATAACTCGTGAAATGCCGAGTAGGCATGAATTCCCCCAATTTGCGACCTACCATAGGATTTGTTATGTAAATAGGTATATGTTCCTTTCCATTATGAATTGTGATTGTATCGCCAACCATTGTGGGTAGAATGCTAGATGCCCGGGACCACGTTACCGATATTACCTATTTTTTGACATTCATCACAACACAGGACGAATTTACGAGTATCCTTGAAGAGAGTAGGCCAATAAAATCCAGATTGCAATACCTTGTGAGCAGTTTTGTCTCCCGCATGATGCCCTTCATAAGCTTCGGAGTGACATTTCCGTAGGATTTGTCCCTGTTCATGCTCAGGTACACAACGGCTAATAATACATCTACTCCTTCTTTATAAAGATGTGGGTCATCCCAAAAGTAGTGTCTTAAATCATAGAAGATTTTTTTCTTTTGTTGGTATGTAAAGCTAGGTGGTAAATATTTAGCAACAATGTAATTAGCATAGTCAGCATACCAAGGAGTGTTATGAGAAACATTTATTGCAGCCAACTGCTCATCAGGAAAACTATCATCAATAGGTAGTGGGTCATCAAGCACATTTTCAAGCCTAGACAAGTTATCAGCTGCGGGATTCTCACCTTCTTTTCTATCAATGATATGTAAATCAGATTCTTGTAGCAAGAGAACCATTCGAATAAGTCTAGGTTTAGCATCTTTCTTTTCCATATGATATTTAATAGCAGCATGATTGGTGTGAACAATTACTTTTGAATCAACAATGTAAGATCTAAATTTATCACAAGCAAACACCACTGCTAGAAATTCTTTTTCAGTAGTAGCACAATTTCTTTCAGCACTGTCTAGAGTTTACTAGCATAATGAATAACATTTAGTTTCTTATCAATTCTTTGTCCTAGAACAGCACCAACATCATAATCACTAGCATCACACATAATTTCAAAAGGCAAATTCCAATCAGGTGGTTGAACAATAGGTGCAGAAATTAAGGCTTTCTTGTGTGTTTCATATGATTCTAAACAATCATCATCAAAAACAAAAGGAACATCTTTTTGCAAAAGATTTGTTAGTGGCCTAGAAATTTCAGAAAAGTCTTTGATAAATCTCCTATAGAAACCAACATGACCTAAGAAACTACGAATACCTTTCATATCTTTAGGACATGGCATTTTCTCAATGGCATCAACCTTAGCTTTGTCCACTTCAATACCTCTTTCAGAAATTTTATGACCCAAGATAATACCTTCATTAACCATAAAGCGGCACTTCTCCCAATTCAAGACAAGATTTGTTTGTTCACATCTCTTGAAAGCACAAGTGCTCCCTAGGTGATTTTGGTAATTAATGTCAACATATCTCTTGTTGGACTAATGTTTTCACCTAGTATATTTCAGATAAGTTCAAAAAACGGAGTGGCGTGGACACGAAGATGTGGAACCCCTTCAAGATGATAAGGACAAAGGATTGGCTCAAGCTTAAAGCTCAAGACTCTACATTTTCTATTTTAGTGATCCAAGGTCATATTGAGTCCATAGGAAAGTCAATACTATTAAGAGGGGGTGAGGTGTTGCTTAATGAGGTTCTTGCTCAAAGTGCTTAGTGATATGCTCCACAACCCTCAACTACTTTCTCACATCCAAATATGTCCCAAACCAAAAGTCAAACTCGGCCCCACCAAAATTTTCTATCCGGTGCCACCGAGTTCTCTTGACATAGCCACTACCAGAAACCCTAATCAATTCAGTCTCACCGATGGGATCTCGATCTCACCGGGATTACATTATGCCCTAACCCTAATGACATCGGTCCCACTGAGTTGACATGTCGGTCCCACCGAAAATCCTAACGTTCACATTTTGAACTAAATCGGTCTGACCGAGTTCTCTGATTCGGTCCCACCGAGTTTGGTAAATCGTGTGTAACGGTTAGATTTTGTGTGGACGCTATATATACCCCTCCACCCACTCTTCATTCGTAGAGAGAGCCATCGGAACATGCCTACACTTCCAACATACATTTTCTAAGAGAGAACCACCTACACTTGTGTTGAGGTCAAGATATTCCATTCCAACCACATAAATCTTGATCTCTAGCCTTCCCCAAGTTGCTTTCCACTCAAATCATCTTTCTGCCAAATCCAATCCTATGAGAGAGAGAGTTGAGTGTTGGGGAGACTATCATTTGAAGCACAAGAGCAAGGAGTTAATCATCAACACACCATCTATTACCTCTTGGAGAGTGGTGTCTCCTAGATTGGTTAGGTGTCACTTGGGATCCTCCGTCAAGATTGTGGAGTTGAACCAAGAGTTTGTAAGGGCAAGGAGATCACCTACTTCATGAAGATCTATCCTAGTGAGGCAAGTCCTTCGTGGGCGACGGCCATGGTGGGATAGACAAGGTTGCTTCTTCGTGGACCCTTCGTGGGTGGAGCCCTTCGTGGACTCACGCAATCGTTACCCTTCGTGTGTTGAAGTCTCCATCAACGTGGATGTACAATAGCACCACCTATTGGAACCACGCCAAAAATCTCCATGTCTCCAATTGCGTTTGCACACTCCAATCCCATCCCTTTACATTCTTGCAACTTGCATGATTTACTTTCTGCTGCTCATATACTCTTGTCATGCTTGCTTGATATGTATTGTGAACGGTTAAACTTGTGCCAAAACTCCACTTCAACTTAAAGAAATTAAAAACTGCAACTTTTATTGCTAAGAGTCTATTCACCCCCCTCTAGACACTTCTTCTCGATCCTTTCAATTGGTACCAAAGCATTGGTCTCCATTGCTTTGGTTTAAACACCTTTGGAGGAAGATGGACGTGTCTACATTGGGCAGTCTTAGACATAGAGTACCTATTCTTGATGGAGAGTTCTTCCATGAGTGGAAAATGAGATGCTTGAGATTTTCAATGAATATCATTTGAACAAGTACATTACTAGCCCTTGTGCTCCTCATATTGACCCTTTGCATCTCACACCCGATGAGGACCTTGACATGATTCGCAACCTTAGAACTATTAATCTTATCATTAGAGGATTGCCAAAAAAATTGATTGCTAGCTTACCTACTCTTGATTGTGCCTGCACTATATGGAGATTTCTTGAGGAACGATTCCCAAATTATTCCTTGAAGAATCTAGACGAAATTCTCCATAATTCTATTTCCTTGAGTAAGATGAGTACTAGTGATCCTAAGTTTGATGATTGTCTATTTGAGCTTCGTGATCTCATGCGTGCCAAAGGAGATGTTGGAATTATTGGCAATATCATTTCCGAAGTCATTAGAATCCATAGAGATGAACATTGTTACGATCATACTTCTAATGAATTACCCTCTCTAGGAGTTGATCAATCACAAGACGATATAGAACATGAATACTATGATGAGAATGATGATAGTTACTATGATCTTGATGATACGATGAGACACTTTGGTCTTATGGCAAATCTTTGCGGCTACATGGCTGGAGGAAAGGAATGGGTCCTTGATAGTGGATGTACTGATCATATGACCGGAGACAAAGATATGTTTCATGAGCTTGCTGAAAACGACGGCCCTTGAAAGTATGTCATTTTTGGTGATAACTCAAAGGGTAAGGTGGTTGGCCTTGGTAAGGTGGCCATCTCACATGATAGCTCCATACAAAATGTTATGCTCGTTGAATCTCTTGGCTACAATTTACTTTCCGTATCTAGACTTGCCGACTTTGGTTTCAATGTCCTATTTACCGAAGTAGATTGCCAAGTGTTTCGTAGAGATAATCATAAAATGGTCTTTACCGGTATACGTAGAGGTGATCTTTACATTGTTGATTTCACTAAAAAGGCTCAACCTAGAACTTGCTTAATTGCTAAATCTTCTAAAGGCTGGTTGTGGCATAGAAGGCTAGGTCATGTGGGCATGCGAAATCTTGATAAGCTTATTAAAGGTGATCATATCCTTGGAGTAAAAGATGTTATATTTGACAAGGTAGTGCTTGTCAAGCAGGAAAACAAGTTGGAGGAAGTCACCTCGTGAAGAACATCATGACCACGAGGAGATCGCTCAAGCTACTTCACATGGATCTCTTTGGTCCAAATGCCTACAAGAGTCTCGGTGGTAACTCATTTGGTCTAGTCATAGTCGATGATTTTTCAAGATTTACGTGGGTGTTCTTTCTTGATGATAAATTGCAGGTCCAAAAGATCTTCAAAAACTTCGCTAGGAAGGCCCAAAATCAATTTGAAGTGAAGATCAAGAAGGTTCGGAGCGACAATGGAATGGAGTTTAAGAACACAAATGTGGATACCTTTCTTGATGAAGAAGGGATTTCACAGGAGTTCTCGGCTACGTACACGCCTCAACAAAATGGAGTTGTTGAGAGGAAGAACCGGACTCTTATTGAGACGGCAAGAACGATGCTTGATGAGTACAAGACTCCAAAACACTTTTGGGCGGAAGCGGTTGACGCAGCTTGTCATGCAACAAATCGCTTGTATCTTCACAAGCTACTCGGCAAGACGGCATACGAGCTCCTCACTGGTAACAAACCCCAAGTTGGATACTTTCGAGTATTCGGCTCAAAGTGCTACATTTTTGATAAGCATCGTCGTTCTAAATTTGCTCCTAAATCTCATGAAGGTTTCCTACTTGGTTATGGCTCAAACTCTCACACTTACCGTGTCTACAACAATTTCACCCGAAAGGTTGAAGAGACGGTAGATGTGAAGTTTGATGAATCTAACGACTCGCAAGTAGAGCAATTGCCAATTGATGTAGGAGACAAAGACCCTTCAGAAGCAATCCAAGACTTGTCTATCAGCAAGATTCATCCAACGGAGGTGAAGGAGAGTACCTCGTCCATCCAAGTGGAGGCTTCCACCTCACGACAAGGTGAACCAAGAGTTGACTTGGAAGCATCCACGAGTGGGACACACCAAGACGAACAAAACGAGGACGTGCACCAAGATGAACCTCATCAACCTCCTTCTCCACCATGACAAGAGAACAACAACGTCAACAATGAAGAACGCCAAGAAGAAGAACAACAAGATGAAGAAGATGTTCCACCCCGACCCAAGCAAAAGCTCCCACGAGTTCGAGCAAGAGTCGCCAAAGACCATCCCGTCGAGCAAATATACAATGATATCCAAACCGGGAGAATCACTCGCTCTAAAACTCGTTTGGCTAACTTTTGTGAACATTATTCATTCATCTCTAGCATTGCACCTATGAAGGTTGACGAAGCATTGGAAGATCCGGATTGGATAAATGCCATGCATGAAGAGCTACACAACTTTGAGAGAAATCAAGTGTGGACATTGGTCGAGAAGCCCGACAACAACCACAACATCATCGGTACCAAATGGGTGTTTCGCAACAAGCAAGATGAAGATGGACAAGTCGTCCACAACAAAGCTCGTCTAGTCGCCCAAGGCTACACTCAAGTCGAAGGTATGGACTATGGTGAGACATATGCCCCCGTTGCTAGACTTGAGTCTATTCACATCTTACTTGCTTATGCTAATCACCATGATATCACCTTGTACCAAATGGACATTAAAAGTGCTTTTCTAAATGGTGAAATTGAGGAGGAAGTCTGTGTTAAGCAACCTCCCGGCTTTGTCAATCCTAAGAAACCTAATCATTTTTACAAACTTCACAAAGCTCTTTATGGTCTTAAACAAGCTCCTAGAGCATGGTATAAATGCTTGACCAAGTTCCTTATTGAAAAAGGTTTTGAAATTGGAAAAATAGATTCTACTCTTTTTACTAAAAGGGTTAATGGAGAACTATTTGTGTGCCAAATTTATGTTGATGATACTATATTTGGTTCGACTAACCCTCATTTTAGTGAGAAATTTGGAAAGCTAATGTCGGAGAAGTTTGAGATGTCTATGATGAGTGAACTCAAATTCTTTCTTGGTTTGCAAATCAAGCAAACTAAGGAAGGTACCTTTGTCTCTCAAACAAAGTACACCAAGGACTTATTCAAGAAGTTCAATATGCAAGAATGCAAAGGTATGAATACACCCATGCCTACTAGTGGAAATCTTGACTTGACTAAGGACGGTGAACCGGTTGATCAAAAAGTGTACTGCTCTATGATCGGTTCATTGTTATATCTATGTGCCTCTCGTACCGATATTATGCTAAGTGTGTGCATGTGTGCACAACATCAAGCGGCCCCCAAAGAATGTCATCTTAAGGCTGTGAAAAGGATAGTGAGATACTTAATAAATACACCAAATTTTGGCATTTGGTATCCTAAGAGGTCGTCTTTTGATCTTGTTGGCTATTTTGACTCGGACTATGCCGGAGACAAGGTTGATAGAAAGTCCACTTTGGGTACTTGTCTATTTCTTGGTAGATTTCTTATGTCTTGGTCCTCCAAGAAACAAAACTCGGTATCCTTATCCACCGCCGAAGCGGAATGCATTGCCGCCGGTTCATGTTGTGCTCAACTACTTTGGATGACCCAAACTCTTAAAGATTACGAGATATATGTGAAACATGTTCCATTGCTTTGTGACAATGAAAGTGCTATTAAGATTGCTCACAATACCGTGCAACATTCTTGAACTAAGCATATTGAAGTTCGTCATAATTTCATTCGAGATCATGTTGCTAAAGGGGACATTGATCTTAAGCATGTTAATACCGATAAGCAATTGGCGGATATATTCACCAAAATGCTTAATGAGAAAGTCTTTTGTCATTTGAGAGGTGAATTGAACATCATTGATGCTTCAAACTTGGAGTAGGGACTCCATTTGGATAGATGCAAGGCATGAACCTATGACTAATCCTTGATATTTCTTTCATATTTACATGTCTTGGATATATTTGCACCCTTACATGTTATCTAACCTTGTAGGTACTTGGATGGATCCAAATCTATGAGATTGCAACTCTCTCACATGTTGAGCAATCTCTACATCACCAAGTCTCTACAATACGGTGGTTGATGACAAGGAAGCACGAAACCCTTCAACATATCCTTTGACAAATTATATGTATAAAATTTCATGATTGTCATTTTGGATACACAAGTGCTCTTCCTTGCAAAACTAACCCATGTAGGTAGATGAACTCAAATTACAAGTGGTGCTCCCAACTCTTGATGAACTACATCAACCTTGAGCAAGCCACACAAGTTCAACTACATGATCAAGATCAACACCACCACGCAAGGTATGTTATTCCATCTTTGAGAAGCTTTACTCCAAGTCATGGGTCAAAGCAGCACAACAAGATGTGAATACATCAAATGCTTAAACGAAAAATGGTAACCCCATTTTGAGCTTAAACAATGAGTATGACTTATGATCAAGTGCTCTCACTTGACTCCTTAGTCAATATACTCTAACATAAGTGACCTTGTCACCGCCCAATTCTAGATGAAGTTCTCTAGTCTTTCTTTCAAAATTTTTTCATTTTGACCTTTGCATATCTCTTCCCTTTTCACTTCATCTAGATTTTCTTTTCTTTGTTTTGTTCTGCATTCCCTGCATCCAATTCCTTGCAAATCCTTATGAGATCTTACTTGTGTAGTGAGCTGAGGTGACAAGTGTTTTCTCTGTGATAAACTCGGTTACACTGGTTTGTTGTTTTCGGTCCAACCGAACCCTTTTGGTGCAACCGGAACACACCATTCGGTGCCACCGATTTCACCACAGGAAACGCAACTTGCCACTTGTTCCTGCATTCTTTTTGCTCCAGCTCCACTCAATGATTCTTGTCCTCTACCAGCATCACATTCGACTTGCTGCTTTGCTTTGTGACTCAAGGACCAAACCCATTTGTAACAAACATCAAGAAGAGCCCTTGTTGGAAATTGATGTTAAAAGGGGAGAGAGAGATCACACCAAAGCTTAATCATTTCTACAGGGGAGAGAGAAGACTCAGGGGGAGAGTGTTCTGCAATGAGAAAGAAGTATCACATCAAAGACCCCAGATGCTTGGTGTTCAAGAGGAGAGAAGTCACATGTCTTTAAGAGGGGAAAGACATGTTCATAAATATTTGATTGTTTGCATTTGCTCTTTTTTTTCTTTCGTTACTCCGTTTTTCTGTTCCCTATCTTCTCCCATTATCCCAAGCAAGATTCAGGGGGAGCAAGACATCTAAGGGAAGGAAATCCTTGAATTCATTGCATATATTTACCTTTGGGGACATGTCTATATCCAATAGAGTACTAAGTACTCACCCTCAACATGTCATCCCAGTCTTGGTACTCTTGTGGTTTCTTTGTTTGCTCTGGCTCGTAGATGTATCTGTGTTATCTAACCTTGTTTACTCAGGTTCATTCCTTCCTAAGCCAACTCAAGACCACAAGGTAAGTATATGCATCACACTCATGTGCATGAGGATTTCTTGCTGATGTACATACTGTTTGCAAGAAGGACTCATGAGCATGAAGGTACATTTTCTATACTCACATCATTTGCTCTAATGCATATAGCCAAGATACATGTAACACATTGCTTACTATGTCATGCTTATGCATTAACATGCTCCTATATTCCATATTTACATGGTTGCATACATGTAGGGGGAGCCTATGCTTGTTACATGTCTTTTCGAAGCTTTTCTCATTATTCTCTATATCTTTATCTAAAGCTTTGATGTATGTTGTCATCAATTACCAAAAAGGGGGAGATTGAAAGCACAAGTGCTCCCTGGGTGATTTTGGTAATTAATATCAACATATCTCTTGTTGGACTAATTTTTTCACCTAGTATATTTCAGATAAGTTCAAAAATGGAGTGCCATGGACAAGAAGATGTGGAACCCCTTCAAGATGATAAGGACAAAGGATTGGCTCAAGCTCAAGGCTCAAGACTCTGCATTTTCTATTTTAGTGATCCAAGATCACATTGAGTCCATAGGAAAGCCAATACTATTAAGAGGGGGTGAGGTGTTGCTTAATGAGGTTCTTGCTCAAAGTGCTTAGTGATATGCCCCACAACCCTCAACTACTTTCTCACATCCAAATATGTCCCAAACGAAAAGTCAAACTTGGCCCCACCAAAATTTTCTATCCGGCGCCACCGAGTTCTCTTGACATAGCCACTACCAGAAACCCTAATCAATTCGGCCTCACCGATGGGATCTCGGTCTCACCAAGATTACTTTATGCCCTAACCCTAATGATATTGGTCCCACTGAGTTGACATGTCGGCCCCACCAAAAATCCTAACATTCACATTTTGAACTAAATCGGTCTGACTAGTTCTCTGATTCGGTCCCACCGAGTTTGGTAAATCGTGTGTAACGGTTAGATTTTGTGTGGAGGCTATATATACCCCTCCACCCACTCTCATTCGTAGAGAGAGCCATCAGAACATGCCTACACTTCCAACATACATTTTCTGAGAGAGAACCACCTACACTTGTGTTGAGGTCAAGATATTCCATTTCAACCACATAAATCTTGATTTCTAGCATTCCCCAAGTTGCTTTCCACTCAAATCATCTTTCTACCAAATCCAATCCTATGAGAGAGAGTTGAGTGTTGGGGAGACTATCATTTGAAGCACAAGAGCAAGGAGTTCATCATCAACATACCATCTATTACCTCTTGGAGAGTGGTGTCTCCTAGATTGGTTAGGTGTCACTTGGGAGCCTCCATCAAGATTGTGGAGTTGAACCAAGGAGTTTGTAAGGGCAAGGAAATCGCCTACTTCGTGAAGATCTACCCTAGTGAGGCAAGTCCTTCATGGGCGACGATCATGGTAGGATAGACAAGGTTGCTTCTTCGTGGACCCGTCATGGGTGGATCCCTCCGTGGACTCGCACAACTGTTACCCTTCATGGGTTGAAGTCTCCATCAACATGGATGTACGATAGCACCACCTATCGGAACCACGCCAAAAATCTCTGTGTCTCCAATTGCGTTTGCACACTCCAATCCCATCCCTTTACATTCTTGCAACTTGCATGATTTACTTTCCGTTGCTCATATACTCTTGTCATGCTTGCTTGATATGTATTGTGAACGGTTAAACTTGTGCCAAAACTCCACTTCAACTTAAAGAAATTAAAAACTGCAACTTTTATTGCTAAGAGTCTATTCATCCCCCCCTATAGACACTTCTTCTCGATCCTTTCATCTCTGCAAAACTCAATCAACATTGCTTAAATAATCATCGAAAGACTTCCCATAAATGGAGAAGTCATCCATGAAGATCTTAAGAATCTTTTCACAAAAGTCAGAGAATATAACAGTTATACATCTTTGGAAGGTACCAGGTGCATTTCATAAACCAAAACGCATACGTTGATAAGCATAAGTTCCAAAAGGACAAGTAAAAGTGGTCTTTTCTTAATCAGGTTGGGAAACAGGTATTTGTGAAAAACTAGAGTATCCATCAAGGAAGCAAAAATGTGTGTGCTTAGATAGTCTTTCCAGCATTTGATCAATAAAAGGCATAGGGTAATGATCTTTTCTAGTTGATTTGTTTAATTTTCTAAAATCAATTACCATTCTATAGCCTGTAACATTTCTTTGTGGAATAAGTTCATTCTTATCATTAGGAACAGCGGTAATACCTCCTTTCTTAGGAACACAATGAATAGGACTTACTCATCTACTATCAGCTATATGATAGATTATACCTGCTTTCAGAAGTTTTAATATTTGCGTTCTTACCACTTCCTTCATCTTTGGATTTAACCGACGTTGGTGATCAACAACGAGTTTAGCATCAGGTTCCATATTAATCTTGTGCTGACATAGAGTGGGACTAATGCCCTTTAAATCATCAAGAGTATATCCAATAGCAGCTCGGTGCTTCCTTAGAACTTTCAATAATCTTTCTTCTTCATGTTCTGAAAGGTTAGCACTAATAATAGCAAGTATCTTATTCTCATCAAGATAAGCATATTTCAAAGTGTCTGTCAATTGTTTTAATTCAAACACAGGATCACCTTTAGGTGGAGGAGGACCTTCTAGAGTTTTAATAGGCAAATTGTGTTTAAGCAGAGGACTTTGTTCAAAGAAAATCTTATCTATTTCATTTCTTTCATGCATATGCAAATCATTTTCATGGTCTAGCAGATATTGTTCTAGAGGATGAGTAGGAGGCAAAACAATAGAAGCATGACCAATTATTTCATCCTTACTAGACAATTCTTTTTCATGAAGCTTTCTACTAAACTTGGAAAATTTAAACTCATGAGACTCATCACCAAAGCTAACACCGACAGTTTGTTTCTCATAGTCTATTTTAGCATTAACGGTGTTCAAGAAAGGTCTACTAAAGATAATGGGACAAAAATCATCTTGTGGGGAACCAAGAACAAGAAAATCAGTAGGGTATTTTATTTTCCCACACAAGACTTCAATATCTCTAACAATCCCAAGTGGTGTGATGGTATCTTTATTAGCAAGTTTAATAGTGGCATCTATTTCTTCTATTTAAGTGGGTGCTATGTCATTCACAATTTCTTGATATAAGGTAAAGGGAATATCACTCACGCTAGCACCTATGTCGCATAAACCATGATAACAGTGATCTCCTATTTCAACTGAGACAACAGGCATGTCAACAACGGGTCTATGTTTTCCCTCTTTATTAGGTTTGGCAATTCTAGTAGCTTCATTACAGAAGTAAATAACATGCCCATCTGTATTTACTTCCAGGAGATCCTTAACCATAGCAACACTAGGTTCTACTTTGATTTGTCCATCAGGTTTAGGTGTTATAATATAACTTTTGTTAACCACAGTTGAAACATCAACATGTTCCTTTATCCTAACAGGGATAGGTGGTTTCTCAATGTAAGCAGTAGGAACAACTGGATCAACATTATAAATAATAGTTTCCTCTTTAGCTAGTTCCGGTTCTTTAATTTCTTCTTTAATAGGTGGGTGATATTTAAACCACTTCTCCTTAGGGAGATCAACATGAGTAGCAAATAATTCACAAAAGGAGGCTACTATCTCAGAGTCAAGTCCATATTTAGTGCTGAACTTTTGAAAAGCATCAATATTCATAAAAGATTTAACACAGTCATACTTAAGCTTAATACCTGCCTCTTTACCTTCTTCGAGTTCCCAATCTTCAAAGCTGCATTTAATTCTTTCCAAAAGATCCCACCGGAATTCAATAGTCTTCTTCATAAAAGAACCAGTGCAAGAAGTATCAAGCATCGATTGATCATCACGAGAAAGCCGAGCATAACAATTCTGAATAATAATTTCTCTTGAGAGCTCATGATTGGGGCATGAATATAACATTTACTTAAGCCTCCCCCAAGCTAGAGTGATACTTTCTCCTTCACGAGGCTAAAAATTATATATGTAATTCCGATCACGATGAACTAGATGCATGTGATAATTTTTTTGGTGGAACTCCAATTTCAATCGATTCCAATTCCAAGATCCAATATCATCACATAGCCTATACCATGCCAATGCCTTTTCCCTTCAAAGATAAAAGGAAAACCTTATTAACTTCATCTCCGGGTAAACCTGCAAGCTTAAAAAATTCACATATTTGTTCCACATATATCAAGTGCATTTCAGAATGTTCGGTTCCATCTCTCCTGCATAAGGATTAGCTAGCAGTTGTTCTATCATACCCGAAGGAATTTCTTATTCAATATTTTCAGTAGGTGCAGTAGGTTGAGGGGTAGCTAATTGTGGTTCCGGTCGAGGTGAAGATACCCCGAACAAACCCCTCAAAGGATTGTTTTCCATAGTAATAAGTGACAGTAAATTTCAACACACTATATAAATGTTTTCTTACCAATTTCCACTTACCAAAGGTGCTTCACTCCCCGGCAACGGCGCCAGAAAGTAGCCTTGATGACCCACAAGTATAGGGGATCAACTATAGCTCTTTTCGGTAAGTAAGAGTGTCGAACCCAATGAGGAGCAGAAGGAAATGACAAGTGGTTTTCAGCAAGGTAATGTCTGCAAGTGCTGAAATTGTAAGTAACAGAGTAGTTTGATAGCAACATATTTTGTAACGAGCAAGTAATGATAATAGTAACAAAAGTGCAACAAGGTAGCCCAATCCTTTTGAGGAAAATGACAGGCCAAAATGGTCTCTTATAGTAAGCAAGCGTTTTTGAGGGTACACGGGAATTTCATCTAGTCACTTTCATCATGTTGATTTGATTCGTGTTCGCTACTTTGATAATTTGATATGTGGGTTTACCGGTGCTTAGGTGTCGTTCTTACTTGAAAAAGCCTCCTACTTATGATTAACCCCCTCGCAAGCATCCCCAACTATGAGAAAAGTATTATGGATAAATCCTAACCATAGCATTAAACTTTTGAATCCAATCAGTCCCTTACGGAATAGCGCATAAACTAAGGTTTAAGCTTCTGTCACTCTCGCAACCCATCATCTAATAACTAATGCACAATGCATTCCCTTAGGCTCAAAATATGGTGAAGTGTCGTGTAGTCGACATTCACATGACACCACTAAGGGAATCACAACATACATACTATCAAAATATTGAACACATATCAAGTTCACATGATTACTTGCAACATGATTTCTCCCGTGACCTCAAGAACAAAAGTAACTACTCACAAGTGATAAACATGCTCAAGATCAGAGGAGTATTAAATAACATAATGGATCTGAACATATAATCTTCCACCAAATAAACCATATAGTAATCAACTACAAGATGTAATCAACACTACTAGTCACCCACAAGCACCAATCTATAATTCTGATACACAGATTAAACACAAGAGATGAATTAGGGTTTGAGAGGAGATGGTGCTGTTGAAGACGTTGATGGAGATTGCCCTCCCCAAGATGGGAGAGTTGTTGGTGACGATGATGACGATGATTTCCCCCTTCGGAAGGGAAGTTCCCCCGGCGAAATCGCTCTGCCGGAAGGCAAAAGTGCTCCTGCCCAAGTTCCGCCTCGAGACGGCGACCCTCCATCCCAAAAGTCCTCTCCTGATTTTTTCTAGATCAAAATGACTTATATATATATATATATATATATATATATATATATATAGGGTCGCGCTATTCGTCACCCTGGTTGAGGAATAGTTATTCTTCACCCCCCTCTATTTTACCATCAATGCACAGTAATTTTACGTTCCGTAAGTTTTGTCTTATTTTCGAGGCAAAAAGGGACCGTAAAAAAATATATAATCGCCATAAAAATATTTTATGTTATGTAAAATTACAAACATAAAAACATAGTCTAAAATACACATAAACTGCAAATTTTCTTGTCTTATGACCTATATTTTTATTTTTTTATGTCAAATTTTACGTAGTGAATCAATAGGAATGTAACTATTTGAATTTGAAATGTAATTTAATTATGAAATGATCGTAAGATTACCTCGAATGAAGAATAATTTGTTCTGCACCCTGAGTGATAAATAGTAACACTATATATATATATATATATATATATATATATATATATATATATATATATATATATATATAGAAAGTCTATTAGTAACCCAGGATGAAGAATTACTTATTCTTCGCCCCGGTCGATCAACCCAGCCACGGTACAGCTTGGCAAGGTTCCAAGCGATATAAAATTGTATCAATACCGATGTAAGATTACCTTGACGCTGGGAGGAGCCAGCCCGCTCCTCGATACCTTCGCTAATTAGGTGCTCACCTGCGAGCGGTTTCTACTTTGAACGAGGAGGGCGCTGGGCGCGGTGAGTGGTGGGGCTCGACGGCGTGATACTCGGCGGAGATTGTTGCCGCCCCTGTCCTCCTCTGCCCCGTGCACCGATTAGGAGGCGACAGTGGCTGCAGCCGCCGCGGTGGAAGAGCGGAGGGGATGATCAATTATTCCCAATTTGAGCTGCGGCGGCCGGCGCCGCCGGCCACTGCAAAATCTAGCCCTGCACTAACGGAGAAGCCTCTAGCAACAAGAACACAGCGGTGACTGCCAGCCTCCATATGGTCTGCTCTCTCTCTAACCAAGTAATTGTTTTCTCCTTGGTCTGGTTCTCCCGTGATTTCTTCTTCTTGGAGATTGGTGCGTAAAAATTGGATTGTAAAAGTTCCTCCTGATCCGTCTATTTAGACGCCTGCACGCTTATGCTTTCTAAGCTCTGAGATTGACAGAAATTTAATTAGCTCAACTCTGGATAATGGGATGCTGGAAAGGAACTGCTGATGAGGGAGATTAGAAGAAGCTGGACGGGAATGGGCTTTCTATCAAAGAAGAAGAGAAGTAGCACAAGGCTCCTGAGGAGAAAACACAAGGTTATCTTCTTCGATCCAGCCAAAGATGGTAGCTCTGTCTCTTCTCTGTTTTAGATTATTCGTGCCTTCCTTTCTTTGAGCTCCACTGTTTTTGGATGAACTGGACTAGCCCCTCTTTAATCAATCAAATTCTCATGGAAAGAAGGTAAAGTGAAGTTTAATTGGAGGGTTCTTAATTAGTTGTTTCTCTTTTCTAATGGGGGCTGCATCATTTTTTTGAGGAGAGAACCCCTATTCCAGTGTAGGCTCTCTACTTGCTATTGGAGAGAAACAAATTAAGTAGTACTAATTAAGCATGATGACATGTCTACCTATATTTAATTAAACATGATGGGTTGCTTACATGTAATTTGTAGCTATTAGGTTGGATGATGATTTACTCGTATAATTAGTTGTTGTACTTTGCTAGTTTTTCATTGCTCATTTGGTAACACGAGAAAATTAAACTACAAGTATATGTATCAAAAGATAAGGAAACATTAATGCTCCACAACTTCTAGAGAAAATATGCATGTGACTGCCTGAATGCTTAATGCTGTTTGAGACTGGCAAAAGCTAGCTAGCATATATATATATAGTCAAAAAGGGTCATATCATCTAGAACAAAAGGTAGGCATGATGCTCAGTGTCTTTCTATAATTGATACTAATTAATTCTGAAGCTGCAGAGGTGTCATTCTTTTGTTTTGATTGCCTGATGATTCCTTTTTGTCCTCATTTGATATCCAGGCTGCTGAGGTGACACATAGATACTAACTAATTCTGAAGCTGCAGAGGTATCCTTATTTGTGGTAAGAATGAGTAGCACATGGATGTATGCTTGCATTGATGTATGCCTATCTAGAACAGGTCAATGAATGAGCAAATACTCCAAATGCCTATGCACGTGTTGCTTCTTGTTCACAAAGGTAACAGAGTAACACAAATTCACAATTTAGGAAAGGAAGGAAGTTCACAAAATACTGAACTTTGCACAACAAAATTCACCCTTTTACATGTTTGGACACAACATAACTTTTTTCCTAATTGACTTATAATTTCAAATACTTTTCCAGGCCCAGTTTGGGTAGAACATGGCCCGCTTTGGTGGGTGGCATGGTCATTCTTTTCTGAACTGAAGCTGGTGTCAAAAGGAAGAACTAGGTCATTTCGTTGTAGTAACAAATTTTGAATGTTTCTTCATATTGTGTATTTTCCTACTCATGCCTTTGTGGAAGCTGCATATAATTTTTCCTCTCTCTACCATCCATGGCTCTGTTAATCTGTTTCTAGTTTTCTGACATTGATTTACGACATGTGGTGCGAATTATTATGCGGACAATCATCGTACATAACTTGTTGATGTGCACATTGCAAGGAAACCGAAGAAGTTTCTTTGGGAAGATGCACAACAAAGCAATGCGACATAGCCGGAACTTCTAATTAGTGCTTTGCCTTTCTCCTTGTCAATTTTTTCCATATCCTATTTTGGATGCTTCTTACGGAATACAGCTACCATTTCAGATATGAACTATTCATCATTGGGACGAGAAATCCATAGCTTCTGCAGTTCTATCTGGCTAAGGCATTTTGAAAGGAATCAGCAGTCTATCACCGAAGCGTTGTGCAATGGAAATAGTTCAGACTGCCACATGTAGTTTGTTACACAAATTAACTCAATTTCTTTTTTGCAAATAAGGCCATGCTGGTAGTTCTTATGGACAAATGTGTGTGTGGCAGCATCTATTTTAGATGACTTCGTGTTTCCAGCTTTTTGGAGTCACCAGGACATGCCTTTTGTGTCAGGATTCGTATTTTATGATGGCGCCTAGATTTCTTCCGTGACACAATGTATTTGTCACCTAGAATTTTTATCTGGCATAATGTATTTTACATTCCATTTATTTTTTGAGTTGTATTTTACATTCAAATTACTAGACCATGTATTGATGATATTATCGTATACGCCGGCATTTTAACTTTACATCAAGTCCCAGTTTTGTTCGAGTCATTTGCAAGCAACAACGCTGAAGTAACTGATATTTTTGTTTCACGTCAGCATTCCTATACTTCGTAAAAAAAATGAGAGAAAACTTCGTAATTTCTTAAGCCAGTGGTATACAAAAGGGTTAATAAGTCAAACGTGTTCCTACTTTATCTGGGCCTTAAATTATTTTTAGGGAATTATCTGGGGCTTAAATTTTCTTTCATGAGTAGCCAGTTTCTACCGTGAGTAATTATCAACCTCTTAAAAATAACGTCAGTGGTTATCGGAGATGAATTAGTGGAATGTAATCTTCACTATTGGAGCTGATTTAATGGATCTTGATTATCGGAGCTCATTTACTGGAACTTACTTTTTTGTTTGCCTTATTTAGAGAACGTAATCTTCTTACGTCGGCATGCACTTTTCTTACACCGGTGGTTCTCAGAAAAGCATCATGGGTAGTGGGTTTGGACACGCATATTAGCATGGGAGGTGCGCTGGTAATCTTATCCTTGCATGCACACTTTTTTACAACACATGCAAGTTTTCTTGCGACGTTGAGGCCTAGGGATGGGCTGGGGTGAGGAATAATAATTTCTCACCCAGGGTGACGAATAGCACGACCATATATATATATATATATATATATATATATATATATATATATATATATATAAAGTCTATTTAAGACCTGAGGAATAATTTATTCCTCACCCCGGTCGATCGACCGAGGCAGACCTTACATCCAACCAAGCCGCCACCGTTCTGCGATTGGAAGAAAGGCCCATCCCTCGCTGTAAATTTACATCAGGGGCGAGGTAATTTTACCTTTTATGCGTTTACTCAGAACACAGCCCACCTCTCCGTCCTTTTTAGAAAGCTGCGAACGGTTTTGGGACTAACGACGGCGAACGGCGGCGTGGTGCTCAACGTTGCCAGGTTGGCTAGGTCTTGGGCGGCGCCCGTGGTTGGTGATGGCGGTGCAGGCTTAGCGGCGTGGTACTCGGTGGCAGTTGGTGGCCTCGGCGGTGCGGTGAGCTCTCTGGTTCCTCGGTGACGGGCAACGCAGCGGGTTATATCGACTGCGACCGCTTCGTGCTCTGCTCCGGCCACGACGGCGCCGCTCCATCTCGCGAACTATGACGGCATCACGGTAAGCTCTCCACACTTTGGTTTTTTGCCCGGATTTATGCCCCTGTATTTTTCCTCCTGTCCTCACCCAATCCATTGAGGAACTTAAGCATAATCGTGGGCATGTCTTGCCGGTTGTGGCGGCTGCCATGGTGCGAGGGTGTGGCCCTTCACAGATTGAACAATTGATGGATACCTGTGCTAGGTTCCTGAAGTTTTACTGGCTTCAATTTGGGTGCACAAGTTTTGGTATGGCCTTTGGCAGATTTGATAATGTGCGCCTTCTTCCTATATCGACCAAGACTGAACAAAAAATCGCATGGCCGTGGTGATCTGGTCCACGAGATAGATGACTAGATGTTGGGGGTAAATAAAGAAGAGCTTCTCTCCAGATCTGACCAACGCAGTCCTACTAATCTCCAATCTTCCATAAATAGAGCTACCAATGCGTTTGTGTCTAATGACTCCTCAGGTTCAGTGGCTTTTGTATAATTACTCCTCAATTTAGCATGCCCATATGCTGCATTTTCTATCTGCCGTGGTCCATCAAATATTAGTTGTTAGATTAAGAAATAAGAGCTACTTAGTGTAATCATTATGGATCTATGTAGGTTTGAGGTCTCTGGGTCTTGAATTAGGCAATAAAACGTGGGTTGTAAGATAATTGGGTTCATAAATTGGTCTTCGGATTTATAATTTTGTTTTTTGAATTGGAACCTCATGATTCCATGACTTAAACTGGCTCAGCAACATCGCTGGCCAAGAGTACAGATACATCGTTCGGCAGGTCGTCCAACTACAGCCGGTGGGGCACCTGACCACCACTACCCATTGCAGCAAGGGCGTTGGCTACCTTATTACAATCACGAGGAGTACAAGAAAACATCACATTGGTGAAGTTCAATCGAATAAACATCACATTGGGATATATATTAGCTTCAAGAGTAACAGTTGAGCTCAAAGAAGACGAAGCAAACATTATAACTAGTACTGAGATGAGAAGTATCTCAGGTCTGTAGTTGCAGAATCAGGATGGATATTATAATGGATTTTCCCATTTGAATTGGGTTTCAAAGATGAGTTGTCGCGATATGTATTTTCTATCTTCTTTTATTTCAGTTCATAAAACATATAGGGTAATTAGTATTACTTCTATATTTCTGTCCACTTAAACTCTTACTGATTTATTCCAGTTTCTGTTTTTACAAATAATGGTTTAACCATTGTTGTTTGTGTTTGTGTTGTAGCCTGCTGTGGCTTAAGATGAGCTCAAGCCTGAATCCTTTAGTTTAGATCGTATTACTTTTCTCAGATTCCGTGGTCCAGTTTTGGTTTGCGTTGCTCCAAACCTAGCACTTGCAGTTGCTTGTTTCAGAAATCCAAGTTATATGTCAGATTTCGGCCGTCGAGGTAAATCCTTCCAGCTGATGCATATTATCATTATGTGCTTAATTACTACATGTGCAGTCGTCTCATAATTATTGCGACCGTAATTTTTATGGAGTTTTCCTCTATTCAGCCTTTTTAATTTCCTTCAGAAATACATTCAGCTTGTTTGGGAGGGTACACTTATAAGGATTTGTGTATAAAAGGTTAATGTTCTAAAGACGCTCTTGCTGCAATACAACGTTGGCATGTAATGTGCTTAGCTATATTACTAACCAATGACTAGTTATGCATCTTTTCATGTGAAAAAAAGAGAAAAACATGGCTTACTTTCTGCATGCGTGTGGCCAAGGCATAATTTCTGATCCATCATAGAATGGATATTTTTTCTTCTAATCATGTGAGGCGCCTTTGTTGCTACCAAAATAGAATACATATATCAACCATTTACTACTAAAACAATAATCATATTTATCGACTTTCTACTTTGTACTGAAGCTTACCAATTTAACATCTGTTTTGGTACATTCTTGAAACAAACGTAATTTTATGTTTCTTGCCCAGCCATTGTTTCTATACGGATCCATATCAACATTTTTTAATTCAGATTCATATAAACTGTAAGGCATTGCTTTTGGTCTTCTTTAACATGTTTTCTTGTCTTTCAGAGGAATCCACTCAAATATGACTTATTTGTTTCCTTTCACCTTTTACTACTCTACACTGCCAGATTTATTTATTTTCCATTTTTTACTTATTTATCTACAGATTATCTGCATGATTTTCCATCAGTTGCATAACCAGTCTTCTGTTGAGTATTTTGATTTTGTCATTGGGTAGCTGCAAGCGAGTCGTTACTGCTGAAACTCTACCTAGAATCTATATTGTTTTGGCAGGCAATGGTACCCAGGTAGATGGACTAGCTGCTTGCTCCGTGCCCGTTCTAGTGCACGCTACATCATATATAGATGTACTCCCTCCGTTCGGAATTACTTGTCTCGGAAATGGATGTATCTAAATCTAAAATACGTCTAGATACGTTCATTTCTGCGACAAGTAATTCCGAACGGAGGGAGTACATAGTTCAGGGAATGAGAAGTCAATACATGCAGGACCGAATCTGGAGGTAGGCACCAAGACCCAATAAAGAACAACTCCTGATGGGTTGTAATCCATCGCCTCCTCCAGCAACTCCTGCTGATCAGCAGTAATGAGCAGCCACGGCGGAGGAAGCCCCAACAAATGGAATGGCGCTTCAACCACACTTTGTGACGTGCAAGTGTCAGCCGCCTGCAAAATGATGCTCTTGGCACAGAACTGTGAAAATTAGAGCTTTTGGGGGGTTCCTGGGTTAGTAGTGTTGCGCTTTTGATCCGTTCCATCTCTTAGTGTGGTGAATTTAATGATTTTTAGCCATTAAAATATATCAGAACGAATTATGATGCATTTGATTGTGTCAATTACATGGGGACTGCAGAGTAGTATGAGTATCATTAGTGTAATTTGTACAGCAAAAATAGTTCGTATCGTCAAGACAATGTACTTACATGTTAACTCCCTCTCACTTTTAGTTGTTCGAAAGTACTCCCTCCGTCCCATAATATAAGAGAGTTTTTTTAACGCTCTTATATTATGGGACGGAGGGAGTCGGTAGCTCCAGCTTGAATTGCATAACCGAAAGATTTGAGTACAATTATCCACATATTTTATGGAGAAAACTTTCAGTGGTATTGACATGGCTCATGGTGTAAAATGTAAAAGT
This sequence comes from Triticum aestivum, assembly GCF_018294505.1. Lineage (NCBI taxonomy): Eukaryota > Viridiplantae > Streptophyta > Magnoliopsida > Poales > Poaceae > Triticum > Triticum aestivum. The sequence goes on along the minus strand of NC_057797.1, from coordinate 474,207,541 downwards.
ATGATTTTGTTTGACTGGGTACACTGGTTGTAAAGGCCTTCCTTAAACCTACTTTGTGTAGTTATTAACATCTCCTGCTGAGTATGTATGATTTATAATAGCTTGTCCTTATGGATGGTAACAAAGCTGCAGTACCGCCAATATGACATTGCACCATTATCTTCTTGAAGTGTTCTAGAAGATGGACATTCAAAAGGATGAAGGCTATGGTGATTTCAGCTATTTCACATTTGTTAGATGCATAATTCCACATGCGACGATTGCTCCTTCTACATGATAATTATTGTAGAATGGAATTTGTTTTTATCTTTATATTTAAGTTGGTATTAGAGCAAAAAATAATAATTAAGTTAGCAGATCATAATATTTTGTACCATCACACACCGACCCTTGGCCTTAACTTACGTGCTAAGCCGCAAGTAAATTTGCATGGACATTTTTCCTATGTTGGCTGACAACAGTTTTTCCAAGTCTGTATCTCTACGAAATAAAATTTTGAAACGAAGCCTTATCCAAAAAGAGAACTCAGGAACGTCCCGTAACACTACGACAACATCATACTGAGACTTTGATACGCTAATAGTCCCTCAACATGCAGCATGTAGCTTACTTGCATGCAAGTCGTAAAATTACCTCACTCCCTTTTGTTTACGGTGGGAAACCAACCCCTTTCTCCATGCTGTAATTTTACCTCAAGAGCTTTGCTTCTGACGGCTTGAACTTCTGTCCGTGTGATTGGACTGGGGTGAGGAATAAGAATTCCTCACCCAGGGTGACGAATAGCGCGACCATATATATATATATATATATCAGAAGATGAGCACCGGAGGTGGGCTGAGGGGAGCACAAACCACCAGGGCGCGCCTCGGCTCCCTGGGCGCCCAGGTGGGTTTTACCCGCCAGGTGGGCCCCCTCTGGTACTTATTGGCTCCAATATTCCTCATATATTCCATAAAAAATCTCCGCAAAGTTTCAGCTTGTTTGGAGTTGTGCAGAATAGGTGGCCTGACGTAGCTTTTCTGGGTCCAGATTTCCAGTTGCCGAAATTCTCTCTCTTTGTGTGTACCTTGCATATTATCAAAGAAAAAACATTATAATTACTCCAAAAAGAACTATTATGCATAAAAACATCATAAATAGTAGTAGGAAAACATGATGCAAAATGGACGTATCAGTTATCGGTACCTGTCTCTACCGTGTCATCGAAGTTTTCTTTCAGCCTTGCTGGAAGAATAATTGAGGAGAGAAGAACTAATCTCACCCTTGATATGGTGAGAACACTGATGTCCATGAAAGACATGGAGCTATCAAGAAGGAGAGCCCAACACACTGTAGAAAACACGAAACTGCTAGCCGCGTTTGGAGATATGCCCCTTGAAGAAGATGAGCCGGAAGACTAGTTGTAGGCTTGTAGTGTAGTTCTTTTCTTTTTATTTTGTAATTTTATTTCCCTTTTGTAGTTTTAGAACCTAAGGATGGAAGGTTTTAATGAGGTATCCACTAACAAAGCTCAAAATTTATGCCACATAATACTTTGCCTCAATTTTTTATGCATTATTGTTGCCTCATGTGCCTAACTTCCTTAACATGCCCAACATGCCATTTTTTGCTATAAAAAAGGATGCCCACCCTTCTTATTTCTCACACTCAAACTCTATCTCATTTTCCACACACAAACATGACTGATCCAAATCAAAACGTTCATCCGAGACGCTCTCCAATCTGAGCCAACTACGATGCCCAATTAGTTATAGAGGAGGATGGTCTCACCGAGCTTTTTGCAAAGTGCAAAAGATGCGATAAGAAGTTGCATGTTGGAAAGCACGGTGCAACTGGCCACCCGATGAGGCACAAGATGGCACACGTCAAGACAGACGAGGCTGCGACTACGGCTGTGGGTGCGGGGCAGGAATGATGAAGGATATGAGCAATGTAATCTTTGAATTTTTTAATCTTTTTTTGTTCTAGAGCATGTATTGTACTCGTTTACTTGGGATGGAAGGTTTTAATAAGGCATGCGCTAATAAAACTCTAGATTTATCCCACATAATACTCTAACATGCCTAATGTGCCATTTTTTCCTTTGAAAAGGGATGCCCACCCTTCTCATTTCTCACACTCAAACTCCATCTCATTTTCCACACACAAACATGGATGACCCAGATCAAAATGTTCATGGGAGAGGCTCCAGAATCTAGGACTACTACCAAGCACAAGTAGTTATGGACGGTACAATTCCGAGCTAAAAGGAAGGTGCAAAAGATGCGGTCGTTTATTGCGCATTGCCGGTACGGCCCAATCAACATCCTTACTAGGCACAAAGCATCACACATTAAGAGAGATGAGGAGGCCGCGGCTGCGGGGCAAGGATGAAGGATCCCAATTAGTTGAGTTGTAGTCTTTGTAATTTTTTAACCTTTTAGTATTTCTAGAAATCTAGAGCATGACATGTACTCTTTTATTTCTTTGGGATGGAAGGTTTTAATGAGGCAAGCGCTAATAAAACTCTTGATTTATCCCACATAACACTCCACTGAATTTTGCAATTTCTTATTTTTTGGGCCTTCCCCCCTATTTTCTGAGGTATTTCACAAAAAGAAAAAAAAGCATGCCTGGGCAGGCTAGCGTGCCTGGATGTGCCGCGTCCCAGCCCATTTAATCCCCGTGTCGTGCCTGGGATACTAGTTGCAGCACGTGGGCCGGCTCGACACGTCCCACCTATTAATCATGCCATGGGGGGCTGTGATGTGCGAGGCACGATTACGGTGGGCCGGGCTGGGCTGGCCCATTTGGCCAGGTATGTATTACATGCATGAGTTGGCTGAGTGATCTCTGACTATGTATTTTTTATTTGGTCATGGATATTCCACACCCTCAATGTTGATTAGTCTAGGCATTTTAATTCTAGATTTTAGACTTGAATAGCCTAGCTTAGCTTACTTTTAGTTAAAAATGTTTTATTCTTACTGTGGGAAATAGCCAAGAAGGGAACACTCGTTGTGCAATGCCAAGGAATGCATCACTGTACTCTTGGAGTTATAACTTACTTTGTCCATCTTAGTTATTCTACGCTGCTTTAGAATACACTTAGATCAAAGATAGCCCTGCTTTAGTATTAAACTTTAGAGCACCCAAACCACTCCAATGACCATAGATTAGATTTACAAAGAGTGTCACTTTCACGGAGAGAGAAACTCAAATCTTGGTTTGAGGGTGGAAAGTTGGGATGGAGTGGCAACACTATCTGATGCAAGATAACCGGTTTAACTCACCGACAGAGCTATGTGCTGTAGGGGCCACAAACCCTAGCATTAGGTAGTTTTGTGAAGAATTATTTTACCAAAAAAGGCTTTCACCCCGCTTTATAAATAAAGCAAACCATCGAGCACAAAGTCAACAAGGTACCAACCGAACAACACACACACACACAACACCACCGCGGCAAGGTCCAACACAAACGCACACAAACACTACACAAGTTTCAGCTGTGGGCACAACACGACAAGCCCAACATAGACAAGAGGCACGCACAACACAAACACGGCGGTGGCAACGAGGTAGAGAGAATATAGTCCGACTCTGGTGGATCTGGGGGAAGCAGAGGAGCCATCTGGAGAGCCATCACGCGAAGCTAGGTGATGATGGAGGTGATGGCGTCTCTCTCCCTGGGGCGGCTAAGCGGCCACCAAAACTGCATGTAACCAGACCATTTGAACAAAGCATCAGTAGCGTGACAAAGAGGGACATGCTGAATCACAAGCTTATTCCTAATAGTCCACAGCGTCCAGGCTAGCACACCAATGGTCAACCACCTAATGTGGCGAGACGCAGGTGGCACTGCCTGAAGTTCGGCGAAGAGAGTGGGGAAGTTGTTGTGGTCCTAGCTTCCACCCACTAATTCGCAGAAACAGCTCCATAGGAACTACGCGGACACACAGGTGAAGAAGATATGGTCCGTATCCTCCTCAGGCCCGTAGAGCAGGCACCGCCCATCACCAGGGCCGTTGCGCTTCAGGACCTCTATGCCGGATGGAAAGCGGGCGCGAATCCATTTCCACAAGAAGATCCTAATCTTCAAGGGGAGCCTGATCGCCCAAATGGAGGTGAGGGCATCAGGGCCCGGCGAAGGGGCTATGGCCTGGTAGAGAGATTTAGAGGAGAATTGTCCAGATGGCTCTAGCTGCCACCTGGTGCGGTCCTCTCCTATCTCCAGATCCAGCTCGTGCAAAGCAATGCAGTCGAGCAGGTCCTGCCATGCAACATTTTCCGCTGGACCAAATGGTCTCCGAAATGCGAGGTGCCCTAAGTCAATAAGGGCCACCGCTACAGAAATCCGTGGATCAACCGCGATGGAGAACATGTTAGGGAAGCAAGCCGCGAAGGGGAAGTCTCCAGCCCAACGATCGAACCAGAACAGTGTGGCGGTGCCAGATCCAACCGCAATCGAGGTCCCGATGCGGAGGACTGGGAGTAGCTGTATGATGGATTGCCAGAACTGGGACCCACCAGTCCGCTGGCAGAAGGTGAGTGGCTGCCCACGGAGGTATTTCTGCTGGATGATGTGGAGCCACAAGCCCCCCTCTCCGTTCACAATCCGCCATAGCCACTTAGTCAGGAGAGCTATGTTCATGTGTTTGGAGGACATGATCCCGAGTCCTCCCTGATCGTGAGGCTTATAGATCTCCGCCCACCAAACCATGTGGTACTTCTACTTGTTGCCCTCGCCTGCCTAGAAGAAGTGTCCTTGGACTGTGGCAATCTCATGGTGCAGCGTCTCAGGAAGGCTGTAGAAACTCATGATGAATAGGAGCAAGCTGGAGAGGGACGAGTTAATGAGCACCATCCGAGCGGCCTTAGAGAGCCAACAGCCCTGCCAAGGCTCAATGCGGTGCTGAAGCTTCCCCATCGTGGGGCGCAGCTCGGCCACCATGAGGCTCGTGTCACTAATGGTGATCCCCAAATACGTCGTGGGGAAGCACCCAAGCTGGCAGTTGAGGCGGTCCGCGATGCTCTGGCATTCGTCTTGGGATATCCCAAGACCATGACCACACTCTTATCAAAGTTGATCCTGAGGCCAGACATCTGTTGGAAGCAGAGCAGGAGGAACTTTAGGTTCATGATGTCGGCCGCGGAGCCTTCCACCATTATAATGGTGTCATCCGCGTATTGGAGAAGGGAGATCCCATTCCCGCCTACCAGATGCGGGACAATGCCCCTAATATGTCCCGCAGCCTTGGCCTTATCAAGGATGGCTGCCAGAGCATCAACAACCACGTTGAAGAGGAACGGAGAGAAGGGATCGCCCTGCCGGAACCCACAGAATGTGGGGAAGTAGGGACCAATCTCGCCATTTATGTTCACCGTAGTCTGGCCCGAGGAGAACATTTGCATCATGCTGGTTACCCATCTATCACCGAAACCCTTCCAGAGCAAGCATTCCTGGAGGAAGGGCAACTAACCGTGTCGTATGCCTTGTGAAAGTCCAGTTTCAGGAAAACTTCCTTGAGGTGTTTGGTGTGCACCTCATGGAGTACTTCGTGAAACACTAGGACTCCATCAAGGATATACCGACCCTGGATGAATGCCGATGATCCGGATATATGATCCGGTCCGCTATTGGGGCCACCTTAATGGCGTACCCCTTCGCAAGGATGCGGAAGATTACGTTGATCACCGTGATTGGGCAGAACTGGCGGATATCCGACGCACCAATTATTTTGGGAATGAGGGTGATAATCCCAAAGTTCAGCCTAGTCAGGTCGATGGAACCAACATAGAACTCCTCAAAGAGGGCTATCACCTCTGGTTTAATAACCTCCCAGAAGGTTTGTAAGTACTTCACTGGGAGGCCATCCGGGCCAGGGGCCGACAATGGATTCATGCCCTTAATGGAAGCCCATGCTTCTGCCTCGGAGAATGGGGCCGTGAAGGCCACATTGTCTGCCGACGAGACACGTCGGTGGGCCAGCCAAATGTCATGCGCGAGGGCCAGCCCTCCCCGAGGGGAGGCAGAGAATAGGTCTCTATAAAAGCCGTCTACATGGGCCCGGATGGCCTTCGGCTGCTGCAGGAGGGTCTCTCCATCCCATAGGAGAGGGATGGAGTTATGGTGTCGACGACCATTGGCGATGGCCTGGAAGTAAGCTGTATTGGCATCCCCCTTGAGGACCCAATTCTGCATACCCCACAAGCGCCAGTAAGCCTCCTCATCTGTATAGATTACCGTGAGCTGGTCTTCTAAGTCATATCTCAGTATCCATTCCTCGGCAGATAAACCCGCGCCATCCTCACGGAGATCGAGGGCCTGGATGGCCTCTAGGAGGACTTTCTTGCGCTCCCGAATATCCCGGCCCATGTTAGCACCCCATCCTTTCATGAGTTGCCATGACCGCTTTGCACAGAAGTGCCAGGAGTCAACGATCGAGAGGGAATGATGGGGAGCCTCGCGCGCCTCTTGCCACCCGGCGAGCACTGCATCAGCAAACCCAGGTTGGCGCAACTAGAAGGTTTCAAAATGGAAACAGGGCGGCAGGGGAGGACGTTCATTCTCCGAAGATAGGAGGAGGGGAACGTGATCGGATCCAATCCGAGTAATCACTCGGAGCGATGCTAGGGGGAAACAAATGTCCCACTCAGGAGATGCAAAGACCCTGTCAAGGACTGAGCAGGCCGGCTCTACTTGGTGGTTGGTCCAAGTGAATCTGACACCTACCCTATCAAGCTCGAGGAGCCCCATGTCCATGATGTAGTCATTGAACATCTGCATCCGGGGGAAGTTAACCAAATTATTGCTCTTATCTTCCTCCGACCGAATGAGGATGAAGTCGCCGCCCACCACTACCGGTAGCTGGGCGGCCGACACCTTCCTCCGGAGTTCAGCGAGGAAGGCCTCAGATCGATGGTGATCGGCCAGGCCATAGACCACAATGATCTCCCATTTGAAGTTTAGGGCCCACTTGAAGATCTCCGTGCTAATGAAGGACTCACCTCAGTCCATGCTGCAAACCTCAAAGGTGGCATCCTTCACCCCTAGAGGGATACTGTTGGGGAACGTAGTAATTTCAAAAAAAATCCTACACACACGCAAGATCCATCTAGGTGATGCATAGCAACAAGAGGGGAAGAGTGTTGTCCATGTACCCTCATATATCGTAAGCGGAAGCGTTATGACAATGCGGTTGATGTAGTCATACGTCTTCACGATCCGACCGATCCTAGCACCGAAGGTACGGCACCTCCGCGATCTGCACTCGTTCAACTCGGTGACGTCCCGCGAACTCTAGATCCAGGTGAGTGTCGAGGGAGAGTTTCGTCAGCACGACGGCATGATGACGGTGATGATGAAGCTATCGGCGTAGAGTTTCTCCTAAGCACTGCAACGATATGACCGAGGTGGAAATCTGTGGAGGGGGGCACCGCACACAGCTAAACAATCAACTTGTGTGTCTATGGGGTGCCCCCTCCCCCGTATATAAAGGAGTGGAGGAGGGGGAGGGCCGACCCCTCTATGGCGCACCCAAGGGGAGTCCTACTCCCACCGGGAGTAGGATTCCCCCTTCCCTAGTTGGATTAGGAGAGGAAGGAAGGGGGAGAGAGGGGGAAGGAAAGGGGGGGCGGCCCCCACCCAATTCGGATTGGGCTTGGGGGAGGGCGCACCCTCCTAGGCTCCCTTCTCCTCTCTCCCACTATGGCCCAATAAGGCCCATATACTTCCCGGGGGGTTCCGGTAACATCCCGGTACTGCCCGAACTCACCCAGAACCATTCCGATGTCCAAACATAGGCTTCCAATATCGATCTTTATGTCTCGACCATTCCGAGACTCCTCGTCATGTCCGTGATCATATCCGGGACTTCGAACTACCTTCGGTACATCAAAGCACATAAACTCATAATACCGATCGCCACCGAACATTAAACGTGCGGACCCTACGGGTTCGAGAACTATGTAGACATGACCGAGACTTATCGCTGGTCAATAACCAATAGTGGAACCTGGATGCTCATATTGGTTCCTACATATTCCATGAAGATCTTTATCGGTCAGAAAGCATAACAACATATGTTGTTCCCTTTGTCATCGGTATGTTACTTGCCCGAGATTCGATCGTCGGTATCTCAATACCTCGTTCAATCTCGTTACTGGCAAGTGATACGTCTCCAATGTATCTATAATTTTTGATTGTTCCATGCTATCATATTATCTGTTTTGGATGTTTAATGGGCTTTATTATGCACTTTTATATTATTTTTGGGACTAAGCTATTAACCGAAGGCCCAGTGCAAATTGATGTTTTTTGCCTATTTCAGTGTTTCACAGAAAAGGAATATCAAACGGAATCCAAACAGAATGAAACCTTCATGAGGACCGTTTTTGGAACAAATGCAATCCGGGAGACTTGGAGTGGACGTCAAGGAAGCAGCAAGGAAGCCACGATGCAGGAGGGCGCGCCACCCACCCTTGTGGGCCCCTTGCAGCTCAACCGACCTACTTCTTTCGCCTATATATACTCATATACCCTGAAAATATCCAGGAGCACCACGAAACCCTATTTCCACCGCCACAACCTTCTGTACCTGTGAGATCCCATCTTGGGGCCTTTTTCGGCACTTCGCCGGAGGGGTAATCGATCACAGAGGGCTTCTACATCAACACCATAGCCTCTCCGATGACGTGTGAGTACTTTACCACAGACCTTCGGGTCCATAGTTATTAGCTAGATGGATTCTTCTCTCTCTTTGGATCTCAATACAAAGTTCTCTTCGATTCTATTGGAGATCTATTCGATGTAATTCTTTTTGCGGTGTGTTTGTCGAGATCCGATGAATTGTGGGTTTATGATCAAGATTGTCTATAAACAATATTTGATTCTTCTCTGAATTCTTATATGCACGATTTAAATATCTTTGCAAGTCTCTTTGAATTATCAGTTTGGTTTGGCCTACTAGATTGATCTTTCTTGCAATGGGAGAAGTGCTTAGCTTTGGGTTCAATCTTGCGGTGTCCTTTCCCAGTGACAGCAGGGGTAGCAAGGCACGTATTGTATTGTTGCCATCAAGGATAAAAAGATGGGGTTTATATCATATTGCTTGAGTTTATCCCTCTACATCATGTCATCTTGCCTAATGCGTTACTCTGTTCTTATGAACTTAATACTCTAGATGCATGCTGGATAGCAGTCGATGTGTGGAGTAATAGTAGTAGATGCAGAATCGTTTCGTATACTTGCCACAGCCGTGATGCCTATATACATGATCATGCCTAGATATTCTCATAACTATTCACTTTTCTATCAATTGCTCGACAGTAATTTGTTCACCCACCGTAGGTTATGCTATCTTGAGAGAATCCACTAGTGAAACCTATGGCCCCCGGGTCTATTCTCCATTATATTATTTTCCCGTCAACTAGCTATTTCTGTCACCATTTATTTTGAAATCTCTACTTTTCAATCTATACAACAAAAATACGGAAAATATTTATCTTATTATCTTTATCAGATCTCACTTTTGCAAATGGCCGTGAAGGGACTGACAACCCCTTTATCACGTTGGTTGCAAGGTTCTTGATTGTTTGTGCAGGTGCGAGGGACTTGTGTGTAGCCTCCTACTGGATTGATACCTTGGTTTTGAAAAACTGAGGGAAATACTTATGCTACTTTGATGCATCACCCTTTCCACTTTAAGGGAAAACCAACGCATGCTCAAGAGGTAGCAAGAAGGATTTCTGGCGCCGTTGCCGGGGAGATCTATGCACAAGTCAATGCATACCAAGTACCCATCACAAACTCTTCTCCCTCGCATTACGTTATTTGCCATTTGCCTCTCGTTTCCCTCTCTCCCACTTCACCCTTGCCGTTTTATTCGCCTCTTTTCCGTTTGCCTTCTTTCGCTTGCCTTTTGTGTGATTGTGTGTTGGATTGATTGTTTGTCACGATGGCTCAAGACAATACTAAATTGTGTGACTTTTCCAATACCAACAATAATGATTTTATTAGCACTCCGATTGCTCCTCTTACCGATGCTGAATCTTGTGAAGTTAATACTGCTTTGCTAAATCTTGTCATGAAAGATCAATTTGTTTGCCTTCCTAGTGAAGTTGCCGCTACCCATTTAAACAGCTTTGTTGATTTATGTGATATGCAAAAGAAGAAAGATGTGGATAATGATATTGTTAAATTGAAGATATTTCCGTTTTTGCTTAGAGATCGTGCTAAAACTTGGTTCTCCTCTTTGCCTAAAAATAGTATTGATTCATGGAATAAGTGCAAAGATGCTTTTTATCTCTAAGTATTTTCTTCCCGCTAAGATCATCTCCCTTAGAAACGATATTATGAATTTTAAGCAACTTGATCATGAGCATGTTGCACAAGCTTGGGAGAGGATGAAATTAATGATACATAATTTCCCTACACATGGTTTGAATTTATGGATGATTATACAAAAAAATTATGCAGATTGAATTTTGCTTCTAGAAATCTTTTAGATTCGGCCACGGGAGGCAATTTTATGGAAATCACTTTAGGAGAAGCTACTAAGCTCCTAGATAATATTATGGTTAATTATTCTTAATGGCACACCGAAAGATCTACTAGTAAAAAGGTTCATGCGATAGAAGAGATTAATGTTTTGAGTGGAAAGATGGATGAACTTATGAAATTGTTTGCTAATAAGAGTGTTTCTTCTGATCCTAATGATATGCCTTTGTCTACTTTGATTGAGAATAATAATGAATCTATGGATGTGAATTTTGTTGGTAGGAACAATTTTGGTAACAACACGTATAGAGGCCGAAAACTTTAATTCTAGGCCGTTCCCTAGTAATTCCTCTAATAATTATGGTAATTTCTACATCAACTTTTATGGAAATTTTAATAAGATGCCCTCTGGTTTTGAGACTAGTGTTAAAGAATTTATGATTTCGCAAAAGAATTTCAATGCTTTGCTTGAAGAAAAATTGCCTAAGCTTGATGAGTTGGCTAGGAACGTGGATAGAATTTCTTTTGATGTTGATTCCTTGAAACTTAGATCTATTCCACCTAAGCATGATATCAATGAGTCTCTCAAATCTATGGGAATTTCCATTGATGAGTGCAAATAAAGAACCGCTAGGATGCGTGCTAAAAAAGATTGCTTTATGAAAGCATGTTCTTCTAGTTTTCATGATAATAATGATGAAGATCTAAAAGTGATTGATGTTTCTCCTATTAAATCTTTGTTTTCCAATATGAATCTTGATAAATATGGGACTGGAGATGAGTCAACTTTAGTTAAAAGGCGTCCCAATGATTCGGAGTTTTTAGATCTTGATGCAAAAATTGGTAAAAGTGGGATTGAAGATGTCAAAAATTTACATAGCAATGAACCCACTATTTTGGATTTCAAGGAATTTAATTATGATAATTGTTTTTTAATAGATTGTATTTCCTTGTTGCAATCTGTGTTAAATTCTCCTCATGCTTATAGTCAAAATAAAGCTTTTACCAAACATATCGTTGATGCTTTAATGCAATCTTATGAAGAGACACTTGAATTAGAAGTCTCTATCCCTAGAAAACTTTATGATGAGTGGGAACCAACTATTAAAATTAATATTAAAGATCACGAGTGTTATGCTTTATTTGATTTGGGTGCTAGTGTTTCCACGATTCCCAAAACTTTGTATGATGTGTTAGGTTTCCATGAATTTGATGATTGTTCTTTAAATTTGCATCTTGCGGATTCCACCATTAAGAAACCTATGGGAAGGATGAATGGTGTTCTTATTGTTGCAAATAGTAATTATGTGTCCATAGATTTCATTGTTCTTGATATAGATTGCAATCCTACATGTCCTATTATTCATGGTAGACCTTTCTTTAGAATGATTGGTGCAATTATTGATATGAAAGAAGGAAATATTAGATTCCAATTTCCGCTAAGGAAAGGCATGGAACACTTTTCTATGAAGAAAATTAAATTACCTTATGAATCTATTATGAGAGCCACCTATGGAATGCACACCAAAGATGGTAATGCCTAGATCTATTCTTGCTTTTATGCCTAGCAAGGGGTGTTAAACGATAGCGCTTGTTGGGAGGCAACCCAATTTTATTTTTGTTTGTTGCCTTTTTGTTTCTGTTTAGTAATAAATAATTCATCTAGATATTGTTTAGATGTGGTTTCATGTTTTTAATTAGTGTTTGTGCCAAGTAGAACCTTTGGGAAGACTTGGGGAAAGTCTTTGCGATCTTGCTGTGAAAACAGAAACTTTAGCGCTCACGAGATTAGCTGCCATTTTTTTACTGGAGAGTGATATTAGGTTGATTATTTTTTAAGATGATTAATAGACAAATTCCCCACGTCCACCAATTTATTTAAGAATTTGTGGGGTTACATAAGTATACGTTTGATACAGATTGCTACAGACTGTTCTGTTTTTGACAGATTCTGTTTTTCGTGTGTTGTTTGCTTATTTTGATGAATCTATGGCTAGTATCAGGGGTATGAACCATAGAGAAGTTGGAATACGGTAGGTTTAACACCAGCATAAATAAATAATGATTTCATTATAGTACCTTGAAGTGGTGGTTTGTTTTCTTATACTAAAGGAGCTCATGAGATTTTCTATTGAGTTTTGTGTTGTGAAGTTTTCAAGTTTTGGGTAAAAATTTGATGGATTTTGGAATAAGGAGTGGTAAGAGCCTAAGATTGGAGATGCCCATGGAACCCCAAGGTAAAATTCAAGGACAACCAAAATCCTAAGCTTGGGGATGCCCCGGAAGGCATCCCCTCTTTCGTCTTTGTTCATCGGTAACTTTACTTGAGGCTATATTTTTATTCACCACATGATATGTGTTTTGCTTGGATCGTCTTGTATGATTTGAGTCTTTCCCATTTATTTTACCACAATCATCCTTGCTGTACACACCTTTTGTAGAGACACACATGAATCAGAATTTATTATAATACTCTATGTGCTTCACTTATATCTTTTGAGCTAGATAATTTTGCTCTAGTGCTTCACTTATATCTTTTAGAGCACAGTGGTGGTTTTATTTTATAGAAATTATTGATCTCTTATGCTTCACTTATATCATTTTGAGAGTCTTTTAGAACAGCATGGTAATTTTCTTTGGCTATAAAATTAGTCCTAATATGATAGGCATCCAAGATGGGTATAATAAAAACTTTCATAAAAAGTGCACTGAATATTACGAGAAGTTTGATACTTGATGATTGTTTTGAGATATGAAGGTGGTAATATTAGAGTCGTACTAGTTGAGTAGTTGTGAATTTGAGAGATACTTGTGTTGAAGTTTGCAAGTACCGTAGCATGCACGTATGGTGACCGTTGTGTGACAAATTTGAAACATGAGATGTTCTTTGATTGTCATCCTTATGAGTGGCGGTCGGGGACGAGCGATGGTCTTTTCCTACCAATCTATCCCCCTAGGAGCATGCGCGTAATGCTTGGTTTTTGATGACTTGTAGATTTTTGCAATAAGTATGTGAGTTCTTTATGACTAATGTTGAGTCCATGGATTGTACACACTCCCACCTTTCCATCATTGCTAGCCTCTTCGGTACCGTGCATTGCCCTTTCTCACCTTGAGAGTTGGTGTAAACTTTGCCGGTGCATCCAACCCCTGTGATATGATATTCTCTATCACACATAAACCTCCTTATATCTTCCTCAAAACAGCCATCATACCTACCTATTATGTCATTTCCATAGCCATTCTCAGATATATTGCCATGCAACTTTCCACTGTTTCATTTATTATGACACGCTTCATCATTGTCATATTGCCTTGCATGATCATGTAGTTGACATCGTATTTGTGGCAAAGCCACCATTCATAATTTATCATACATGTCACTCTTGATTCATTTCCCATCCCGATACACCGCCAGAGGCACTCATATAGAGTCATATTTTGTTCTAGTATTGAGTTGTAATCCTTGAGTTGTAAATAAATAGAAGTGTGATGATCATCATTAATATAGCATTGTCCCAAAAAAGAGAAAATAAATAAAAGGGACAAGGCTACTATCCTTTTTTCCACACTTGTGCTTCAAAGTAGCACCATGATCTTCATGATAGTGAGTCTCTTATTTTGTCACTTTCATATACTAGTGGGAATTTTTCATTATAGAACTTGGCTTGTATATTCTGACAATGGGCTTCCTCAAATGCCCTAGGTCTTCATGAGCAAGAAAGTTGGATGCACACCCACTTAGTTTCTTTTGTTGAGCTTTCATACATTTATAGCTCTAGTGCATCCGTTGCATGGCAATCCCTACTCCTTGCATTGATATCAATTGATGGGCATCTCCATAGTCCGTTGATTAGCCGCGTCAATGTGAGACTTTCTCCTTTTTTGTCCTCTCCACACAACCTCCATTATCATATTCTATTCCACCCATAGTGCTATGTCCATGGCTCACGCTCATGTATTGCGTGAAAGTTGAAAAAAGTTTGAGATTACTAAAGTATGAAACAATTGCTTGGCTTGTCATCGGGGTTGTGCATGATGAGAGCATTTTTGTGTGACAAAAATGAAGCATAGCCAAACTATATGATTTTGTAGGGATAATCTTTCTTTGGCCATGTTATTTTGAGAAGACATAATTGCTTAGTTAGTATGCTTGAAGTATTATTATTTTTATGCCAATATTACACTTTTATCTTGAATCTTTCGGATCTGAACATTCATGCCACAATAAAGAGAATTACTTTGAAAATTATGCTAGGTAGCATTCCACATCAAAATTTTGTTTTTATCATTTACCTACTCGAGGACGAGCAGGAATTAAGCTTGGGGATGCTTGATACGTCTCCAACGTATCTATAATTTTTGATTGTTCCATGCTATTATATTATCTGTTTTGGATGTTTAATGGGCTTTATTATGCACTTTTATATTATTTTTGGGTCTAACCTATTAACCGAAGGCCCAGTGCAAATTGTTGTTTTTTTGCCTATTTCAGTGTTTCGCAGAAAATGAATATCAAACGGAATCCAAACAGAATGAAACCTTCGCGAGGATCGTTTTTGGGACAAATGCAATCCAAAAGACTTGGAGTGGACGTCAAGCAATCAACGAGGAAGTCATGAGGCAGGACGACACGCCCCCACCCTCGTGGGCCCCTCGTAGCTCCACCGACCAACTTCTTTCGCCTATATATACTCATATACCCTAAAAACATCTAGGAGCACCACGAAACCCTATTTCCACCGCCGCAACCTTCTGTACCCGTGAGATCCCATCTTGGGGCCTTTTCCCGCGCTCCGCTAGAGGGGGAATCGATCACAGAGGGCTTCTACATCAACACCATAGCCTCTCTTATGATGTGTGAGTAGTTTACCACAGACCTTCAGGTCCATAGTTATTAGCTAGATGGCTTCTTCTATCTCTCTCTTTGGATCTCAATACAAAGTTCTCTTCGGTTCTCTTGGAGATCTATTCGATGTAATTCTTTTTGCGGTGTGTTTGTCAAGTTCCGATGAATTGTGGGTTTATGATCAAGATTATCTATGAACAATATTTGATTCTTCTCTGAATTCTTATATGCATGATTGAAATATCTTTGCAAGTCTCTTCGAATTATCAGTTTGGTTTGGCCTAATAGATTGATCTTTCTTGCAATGGGAGAAGTGCTTAGCTTTGGGTTCAATCTTGTGGTGTCCTTTCCCATTGATAGCAGGGGCAGCAAGGCACGTATTGTATTATTGTCATCAAGGATAAAAAGATGGGGTTTATATCATATTGCTTGAGTTTATCCCTCTACATCATGTCATCTTGCCTAATGCGTTACTCTGTTCTTATGAACTTAATACTCTAGATGCATGCTGGATAGCGGTCGATGTGTGGAGTAATAGTAGTAGATGCAGAAACGTTTCAGTCTACTTGTCACGGACATGATGCCTATATACATGATCATTCCTAGATATTCTCATAACTATTTGCTTTTCTATAAATTGTTTGATAGTAATTTGTTCACCCACCATAGATTATGCTATCTTGAGAGAAGCCACTAGTGAAACCTATGGCCCCCGGGTCTATTCTCCATTATATTATTTTCCCATGAACTAGCTATTTCTGTCGCCATTTATTTTGCAATCTTTACTTTTCAATCTATACAACAAAATACCAAAAATATTTATCTTATTATCTTTATCATATCTCACTTTTGCAAGTGGCCGTGAAGGGACTGACAACCCCTTTATCGCGTTGGTTGCAAGGTTCTTGATTGTTTGTGTAGGTACGAGGGACTTGCGTGTAGTCTCCTACTGGACTGATACCTTGGTTCTCAAAAACTGGGGGAAATACTTACGCTACTTTGCTGCATCACCCTTTCCTCTTCGAGGGAAAACCAACACATGCTCAAGAGGTAGCGGCAAGTCTCTTTACTCGTTCCGTAATGCAACATCTGTAACTAACTCATTAGTCACATTGCTTGCAAGGCTTATAGTGATGTGCATTATCGAGAGGGCCCAGAGATACCTCTCCGATACACGGAGTGACAAATCCTAATCTCGATCTATGCCAACTCAACAAACACCATCGGAGACACCTGTAGATCATCTTTATAGTCACCCAGCTATGTTGTGATGTTTGATAGCACACTAAAGTGTTCCTCTGGTATTCGGGAGTTGCATAATCTCATAGTCATAGGAACATGTATAAGTTATGGAGAAACAAATAGCAGTAAACTAAACGATCATCATGCTAAGCTAACGGATGGGTCAAGTCAATCACATCATTCTCTAATGATGTGATCCCGTTTATCAAATGAAAACTCTTTGTGCATGGCTAGGAAACTTAACCATCTTTGATTAACGAGCTAGTCAGGTAGAGGCATACTAGTGACACTCTGTTTGTCTATGTATTCACACATGTACTAAGTTTTCGGTTAACACAATTCTAGTATGAATAATAAAAATTTATCATGATATAAGGAAATATAAATAACAACTTTATTATTGCCTCTAGGGCATATTTCCTTCAGATACCACCCGAGTGGCCCGCGCTCCCACTAGAAGGGAGCTAGTGCCAAGCATATAGCTCGGAGATCAAATGCTCGAGCTCCGATAGGGAAAATTCTGTATGCATCGTTTCTTGGATGGCCACAATGTTGATTCGTTCATTGCACATGTACTCTATCAGTTGGCGGCGTCGACCATGTTGGCCGAAACCGCGGAAGTTCTAGAACAGCGTACGCATCACGAGACCATGGGGGGCTGCTTGACCCCAAGACTTGAGATGCACCTGGGAGCGAAGGGCGGCGGTGCGAGAGCGAGTGCGGCCGCGGATCTCAGCAGGATCGACCAGCGCAAGCGGCTGAGCACACGGGATGGCCTTAGTAGAGGGACCCGAGGCAGACTGAAGGCGCACGCGGGCCTCAGCTAGGCGTCCATCAAGGATCTCCCGCGCGTGAATTGCCTAAATCTGAGCTAACGAGGGAGCAATCCCTCCCCTTAACACGATGGGCGAATCATCGGCCACCTTTACAAGGTGGCCAAGCGGAGTCGACTCAAGAGCAGAGAACGAACATGTAGCGGGAGTAGCTGAGATGGAAGAAGTACCTAGCTCAAGGTTCCGGGCGGCGACCCGGAGCTCTGCCCGCTCGGGGATAGGCAGAGCTGGGCTGCCCTCTGGTCTGGCCGCCTCGATCCGAGCACTCCGGCGAGAGGACGTCACCAAGGTCGAGGTCGAGCGGCCCCGCCTGGAGTAGGCCGCAGTCTGAGGTGGAGGTGGGGGCGCGATCACTGGAGTGGTCACCACCACCGATGCTCCATCGAAGGCGATGAACGAGGAGGCCAGGGGCAGGGCTGGTGGAGGCGAAGTCCAGACGATGACGGGGGCCAGCGAGGCCAGAGTCATGGAGGCACCCGGGGGTGGGTCGGTCAACCCCGGGTCCACCACAACCGGCGCGTCTGGCGCATCGAGCGGAGTCGAGAGGAGCAGGTCTAGGACCCTCCCCACCTCCTCGGCCGGTGAGTCCTCGTGGGCGGGAGCGGGGTGACAGGAGTCGAGTCAGTGGCGGCAGAGAGCGTAGCAAGGAGGCCGGAGGAGACAGGGGAGCGAGGAGACGAAGCTGGGATGATCTGGAGGCTCACGTCGGAAGCATCGCTGCCGTCAGCGGGGGGCAGGGCCGCCTGATGTCTACTACACAACCTTCTTCTTGTAGACGTTGTTGGGCCTCCAAGTGCAGAAGTTTGTAGGACAGTAGCAAATTTCCCTCAAGTGGATGACCTAAGGTTTATCAATCCGTGGGAGGCGTAGGAGGAAGATGGTCTCTCTCAAGCAACCCTGCAACCAAATAACAAAGAGTCTCTTGTGTCCCCAACACACCCAATACAATGGTAAATTGTATAGGTGCACTAGTTCGGCGAAGAGATGGCGATACAAGTGCAATATGGATGGTAGATATATGTTTTTGTAATCTGAAAATATAAAAACAGCAAGGTAACTAATGATAAAAGTGAGCACAAAAGGTATTGCAATGCGTTGAAACAAGGCCTAGGGTTCATACTTTCACTAGTGCAAGTTCTCTCAACAATAATAACATAATTGGATCATATAACTATCCCTCAACATGCAACAAAGAGTCACTCCAAAGTCACTAATAGTGGAGAACAAACGAAGAGATTATGGTAGGGTACGAAACCACCTCAAAGTTATCCTTTTTGATCGATCTATTCAAGAGTCCGTAGTAAAATAACACAAAGCTATTCTTTCCGTTAGATCTATCATAGAGTCCGTACTAGAATAACACCTTAAGACACAAATCAACCAAAACCCTAATGTCACCTCAAGTATCCGTGGGTATGATTATACGATATGCATCACACAATCTCATATTCATCTATTCAACCAACACAAAGAACTTCAAAGAGTGCCCCAAAGTTTCTACCGGAGAGTCAAGACAAAAACGTGTGCCAACCCCTATGCATAAATTCACGGAACTCGCAAGTTGATCACCAAAACATACATCAAGTGGATCACGTGATATCCCATTGTCACCACAGATAAGCACATGCAAGACATACATCAAGTGTTCTCAAATCCTTAAAGACTCAATTCGATAAGATAACTTCAAAGGGAAAACTCAATCCATTACAAGAGAGTAGAGGGGGAGAAACATCATAAGATCCAACTATAATAGCAAAGCTCGCGATACATCAAGATAGTACCACCTCAGGAACACGAGAGAGAGAGACAGATCAAACACATAGCTACTGGTACATACCCTCAGCGTCGAGGGAGAACTACTACCTCCTCGTCATGGAGAGCACCAGGATGATGAAGATGGCCACCGGAGAGGGATTCCCCCCCCCCCCTCCGGCAGGGTGCCGGAACGGGCCTAGATTGGTTTTCGGTGGCTACGGTGGCTTCTGGCGGCGGAACTCCCGATCTATTCTACTCCCCGATGTTTTTAGGGTATATGGACATATATAGGCGAAAGAAGTCGGTCAGGGGAGCCACGAGGGGCCCACGAGGGTGGGGGGCGCACCCAGGGGGGTAGGGCGTGCCTCCCTGTGTCGTGGCTTCCTCGAAGCTTCCCCGTCGTCTACTCCAAGTCTCCTGGATTGCTTCCGTTCCAAAAATAAGTTCCGTGAAGTTTCAGGTCAATTGGACTACGTTTGATTTCCCTTTTCTGTGATACTCTAAAATAAGGAAAAAACAGAAACTGGCACTGGGCTCTAGGTTAATAGGTTAGTCCCAAAAATCATATAAAATAGCATATAAATGCGTATAAAACATCCAAGGTTGATAATATAATAGCATGGAACAATAAAAAATTATAGATACGTTGGAGAGTATCACCCGAGGAGTGGGAGTGGCCGGCCCCAAACCCATCCCTGGCGGCTGCGGCAGCCACCTAGTCGGGGGGGGGGGGGGGGCTATCCTCGGAGTCATCATCATCCTCCCCCGAGTCGGAGTGGTGGCCGTGGCGGGGGTATCAGTCGCTGCGATGTCCCCCCATGACCCCACTAGGGGTCCCGGACCGGCACCGAGATGTCCACCACTAGCTTGTTGTGGGCTAGGGTGATGTCGCTGCTGCGGGTGCCGTAGCCGTAGCTGACAGCGTCAGGGAACACCGCCGAGAACTGGTTACCGGTCAGCAGACAGCAGGGTGACCTGCCAATCCCAGGTGCAGTGGTAGAGGTGGTTGAGCGCTGCCTCGATCATCTCCGGAGATGCCACCCCATCACGGATGGTGACAATCGCCAGGAGGGAGGGGGATGTCAGGCACCTCGATGTGGAAGTAGCCGAGGCCCTCGATCCCATGCCCGTACATCATCAGCTCCTCCCACACCGGCCGGTCGGGACAGAGGAATGCCGGGTGTCCGGGATCCAAGCACACGTAGCAGCACTGAGGGCGTGAACAGGCTATCTGTAAGTGTCCGGCGAGGCCGCAGTTGAAGCACTTGACGAGGTCGGCGGAGCGGTCATCAGGGAGTAAAGAGGCCGAGGTGGAAGCCGCCGGCTCGCGAGAAGGTCCGGCAGGTAGGGTCGAAAAATTGCCCCTGCCCAGCCCCCGCTTCTTCTTTCGCTTAACACCTTGCCGGCCCCACCCCGCGCCATTGCCGGCCGGGGGGAAGCTCGACTCGCCACGGGGTGGTTGGTAGCGGCGGGTTGGTGCAGGGGCTATGGACTATTGAGGTTGCTGCTGGAGGCGGGGAGGAGAACGCGAGCGACCAGCACACGCGGGGGACCGGCTGCCCTCCCACCGGCGGCTCGGGGAAGGCGAGCGGCGGCGATGGTCGCGCCAGTCCGGCGCCAAATGCGGGGAGCAAGAACGCGAGCGTCCCCGGCGCTCCTCGTGGCCAGGAGAACGACGCAAAGGGGGAGAGCGGCGGTCATCCTGTGGTGGAGTTCGATGGCTGTCACGGGACATCAACTGGCGGTGGAGGTCATCTTCGCGGCCGACCACATCAGGGGAGGGGCGTGCGGGGTCACGGCGGTCGATAGCGCGACGCTTGGGTCGGGTCCCAGCATTTTCCCACACCCGCGGCATGGTGGCCCGGGGCGGCGACGCAAGAAGGGGACGGGGGGGGGGGGGGGTCTGGCAGCGGGGATAGAGGAGCGTGCTAGGGTTTCTATCGGGTCGATGGAGGACTGCCGTGATGGAGGGGGCTGAGGGAGACCTGCACGGAGCCAAATCGACCGGGCGGGCGACTGGGTCGGCCCGGCAAGCGAGATCCATGAATTGGGCTGGCAGGTGAGAAGGCCCATCGGCCCGCGAGAATCCGGCCCAGGAAGAGCGAGGCCCAGGTGTGTGCGGCCCGTCGGTGCATGGCCCAGCCAGCGGGACGGGGCTGCTGCTGGTATGGTTTCCCCTGCCGCCGCTGCCGCCGTCATGGCCAGCGCCGTCATCGGCGCGGAGGCCACAGCGAGCCACAAGCGGCATGAGGGTTCGATGGGTGAGAAACGAAGCATAGACAATCCGAAAGTGGCGATAAAGGGCCTGAAGGGGGAGCGGGGGAGCGAGGTTGGAGGCCACGACGGCGTGGCGGCCAGAGGCAGGGGAGGCGGTCGAGGAGCCAGGACGCTCGCGGAAGGGACGGCGGCGCGCCACGAACGGCGATCCCATCCAAGGTCGGACCGCCCCGCGACGCCCCACGCCGAAGCGCGGTGGCGGTGAGCGGCCTTCGAGCCCAAGGAGGTGCCTTAGCGTGGCGTCGACGGGTTGAGCACCGCGGCACGCCGACACATCCACGAGAGGGGTGGGCAGTCACGCCGCAGCGACTGACCACCCTCAGCGCTACTCACGGCCAAGCGCGCCGAGGGGTCCCGGTGAACGATGGTCCGGCCCGCGGCAATGTCATCGGCCTCCGCCAGGTCCGCCCAGCATGGGGCCGAGGCCCGTGGAACCACAGAGGAGAGCGGGAGGGGGCACCCGACAGCGCAGCGGCAGCGGGGGCGGAGGGGGAGGAGCCCACCGGAGCCGAGGTGGCAGGGAAGGTGACGATGACATGTACCTAGGGTAGGGTCATAGGCCTGTCCTAGACATCCTACCCAAGGACACTGCCCTAAAGTCAAGTACATTCAAGAATCAACAGAAGATACCGACTGAAGTCACATTGGAGTGCAATCCACTCGGCCAAATATACCACTCGGATACCCCAATTCCACTCGACCGGTATACAGTCATTCGACCGCACGAAGAATCACTCGGAGAATAGAAGGTTGATGGTGGCTGGAACTACGTCGGTATTTCCGCGGAGAGGGAGGGATGATGTAGCACAGCGACGGTATAGTATTTCCCTCAGTTATGAAACCAAGGTATCGAACCGGTAGGAGAACCAAGCAACACAACATAAACGGCACCTGCACACAAATAACAACACCTCGCAACTCGACGTGTTAAAGGGGTTGTCAATCCCTTTCGGGTAACGGCACCAGAAATTGGCAAGCGGACGCGAGGTTAGTTGTAGTAGATTGATAGATCGAACAACAAATAAACTAAATAGAGATAAAACGTAGCAAGGTATTTTTGTATTTTTGGTTTAATAGATCTGAATAAAAATGTAAAGGAAAAGTAGATCGCAAGGCAAATATATGAGAAAGAAGACCCGATGGCCGTAGATTTCACTAGTGGCTTCTCTCTAGAAAAATAGCAGACAATGGGTAAACAAATTATTGATGGGCAATTGATAGAACTTCAAATACTCATGACGATATCCAGGCAATGATCATTACATAGGCATCATGTCCAAGATTAGTAGACCGACTCCTGCCTGCATCTACTACTATTACTCCACACATTGACCGCTATCCAGCATGCATCTAGTGTATTATGTTCATGGAAAAACGGAGTAATGCAATAAGAACGATGACATGATGTAGACAAGATCCATTTATCTATATGGCGATAGATATAGATCTCATCTTTTTATCCTTAGTAGCAATGATACATACGTGTCGGTTCCCCTTCTGTCACTGGGATCAAGCACCATAAGATCGAACCCACTACAGGGCACCTCTTCCCATTGCAAGATAAATAGATCAAGTTGGCCAAACAAAACCCAAATATCAGATAAGAAATACGAGGCTATAAGAGATAATGCATATAAGAGATCAAAGAAACTCAAATAACTTTCATGGATATAAAAAGATATGACTGATCATAAACTCAAAGTTCATCAGATCCCAACAAACACACGGCAAAATATTTACATCATATGGATCTCCAAGAGATAAATGTATTGAGAATCAGCGAGAGAGAGAGAGAGAGAGAGAGAGAGAGAGAGAGAGAAAACCATCTAGCTACTAACTACGGACCCGAAGGTCTACAAAGAACTACTCACGCATCATCAGAGAGGCACCAATGGAGGTGGTGAACCCCATCCGAGATGGTGTCTAGATTAGATCTGGTGTTTCTGGACTCTGCGGCGGTTGGATGAATATTTTGATGACCCCCTATGGTTCTGGGATTTTTGGGGTATTTATAGAGTAAAGAGGCGGTCCAGGGGGCACCCGAGGTGGGCACAACCCACTAGGGCGCGCTAGGTCCTCCTGGCGCGCCCTGGCGGGTTCTCCCCTCCTCGGGACTCCCCCCAGGTGCAACCAGGGCCCAACTTCTTCCTTTTGGCCCATAAAAAATCATCGTAAAGTTTCATGGCATTTGGACTCTGTTTAGTATTGATTTTCTGTGATGTAAAAAACATGGGAAAAAACAACGACTGGCCCTTGGCACTATGTCAATAGGTTAGTACCAAAAATAATATAAAATGACTATAAAATGATTATAAAACATCCAAGATTGATAATAAAACAACATGGAACAATCAAAAATTGTAGATATGTTGGAGACGTATCAGCATCCCCAAGCTTAACTCCTGCTCGTCCTCGAGTAGGTAAGTGATAAAAACAGAATTTTTGATGTGGAGTGTTGTTCATCAAGTCATATCATATTCTTTTCTTTATAGCATGGACAATTGGACTTTTATGTGATTCAAAGCAATAGTCGTTTTAACATAATAATTTAGATACTCAAGCATATCAACAAGCAACCAAGTCTTTCAAAATATCAATGCTAAAATAAGTTATCCCTAGCCCATCATGCTCAAACATTGATCCATTCATGAAACACACTCGAATATTAGCTATACCCAATACTTAAGTACGATCATATTGCCTCCTAGTTGGTGCTTTTTATAAGAGAAGATGGAGACTCAAAATAAAATTTGCATAAAGTAAAAGATAGGCCCTGCGCAGAGGGAAGTAGGGATTTGTAGAGGTGCCAGAGCTCAAAGCGAAAAATTTGAGATAAAAACATTTTCGGAGGTGTATCCATCCCACCCATGAAAATGACTTAGAGTTCCCAACATTTTCCATGCTAGATATGCCATAGGCGGTTCCCAAACAGAAAATAAAGTTTATTCCTTTTCCACCATTTCTTTCACTTTCCATGGCTAAGCGTATCCACGGGTGCCCTCCATACCAACACTTTCCAAGGAATTTATTATTTGACAACATAAAGTAAATTCATTTATTTTTGCATTTCAGGACTGGGCATCCCTAAGACCTTTGCCTTACTCTCATGCAATGACAAGTGAATAAACACACATCTTGAGAATAACACATCCAGCATGGAAAATATTAGCCGCCCCTCACCGCTCCGCGAGCAAAACATACACACAAAAGAGAAGTTTATTTTGAAAATTAGAGATGGCACATGCAAATTTGCTTAGAACGGCAAAAAAATACCGCATATAGGTAGATATAGTGGACTCATGTGGAAAAACTGGTTTAAAGGATTTTGGATGCACAAGTAGAGGTCATACTTGGTGCAAAATGAAGGATAGCAAAAGATTGGGAAGCGACCAGCCAAGAAACGAATAATCTCATAAGCAAGCATTAAGCATAATAAACACCGAATAATGCACCACAAGTAGGATATAGTTTTCATTGCATGATTATTGACTTTCATGCATGCATAGGGAATCACAAACCTTAACACCAATATTCTTACTAAAGCACAATTACTCATCAACATGACTCACATATCACATCATCATATCTCAAAACTATTACTAAGAATCAAGTTTATTTTGTCCAATGATCTTCATGACATTTTTTTCTTACTTTACCCTTCTTGGATATCTATCACTTTGGCACTAATTTTCATGTGTTGCTTTTCATAAGCTCAACCAAATATAAGTGAAGATCATGAGCATAACAAATTTCTTTTCTCTCAAAATAATTTAAGTGAAACAACAGAGAATTCCTTCAAAATTTTACTAACTCTCAAACAAATCTAAGAGAAGCAAGAGAGCATTTCTTCAAAAATACTAAAGCACACCATGCTCAAAAAGATATAAGTGAAGCACTAGAGCAAGTCCTAGCTCATAAAAAAAATTAAGTGATGCATAGAGAGCAATTCTAACAAGTCATGAAATAATTTTAGCTCTCTCAAATAGGTGTGTCCAGAAAGGATTGATGACTTAAAACACAAAATAAAACAATCAAAGACACATATCATACAAGACACTCCAAGCAAAACACATATAATGTGACGAATAAAAATATAGTCTCAATTAAAATACCGATAGTTGTTGGAAGGAAGCGGGGATGCCACTCGGGGGCATCCCCAAGCTTAGTTGGTTGCTCATTCTTGGATAATAGCTTGGGATGCTGGGGCATCTCCAAGCTTAGGCTCTTACATCCTTCCTTCATCCATCGTAAGATAACCCAAAACTTGAAGACTTCAATCACACAAAACTCAGCAAAAACCTTCGTGAGATCCGTTAGTATAAGAATAATAAACTACTACTGTAAGTGTTGTATCAAACCAATTAATATTTTGTTTTTGTATTATACATACTATATTCCAACTTTTCTATGGCAAAAACTCATCAAAGAAAACCATAGAGCCATCAAAATAAGCACACAACACAAAGAAAACAAAATCTATCAAAACCGAATAGTGTGTAGCATCTAACTATTTCGAATACTTCTGTAACTCCGAAAACTCTAAAAATTAGGAAGACCTGAGAAATTTTTATATTGATCTACTGCAATTGGAATGCATACTTTATCGCTCTCTGGTAAAGAATGATAATTATTTTTGTGAGCGCAAACTTTCTGTTTTTTACAGCAAGATCAAACAACTATTGCCCAAGAAGATCCTAAAGGCTTTACTTGGCACAAGCACTAATTAAAACATAAAATACACAATCATAACAGTAGCATAATTGTGTAAACACACAAGAACAGGAAGCAAAAAGCAAAAATAAATTTTATTCATTGGGTTGCCTCCCAACAAGCACTATAGTTTTATGCCCTTAGCTAGGCATAGGATTTCAATGATGCTCACACAAAAGATAATAATTGAAACGAAGAGAGCATCATCAAGCATATGACAAACACATTTAAGTCTAACATACTTCCTATGCATAGGAATTTTATAAGCAAACAAATCATCAAGACAAGAAACATCTAACATATGTAAAGAAGAGGAATAAAATATTGACGATCTCACCATAACGAGAGGTAATTTAGTAACATGAAAATTTCTATAACCATATTTTACACTCTCATAATAATTATATATAGGATCATAATCAAAATCAAGAATATAACTATCACATAAAATATTCTCTTCTTGATCCACATGCATGCAAAGTTGACACTCTTCCAAAATAGTGGGATTATCATCAAATAAAGTCATGACCACTCCGAGCCCACTTTTATCAAAAAATTCATAAGATTCAACACTCTCCAAATATGTGGGATTATTTTTAGCTAAAGTTGACACTCTTCCAAACCCACTTTCAATATTATTGCAAACATATTCATCATGATGCTTAAATAAATTTTCAAGATCATAAGAAGAATCACCCCAATCATGATCATTGCAAAAAGTAGTAGACATAGCAAAATTAGCATCCCCAAGCTTGGGGTTTTGCATATTATTAGCACAATTGACATTAATAGAATTTATAGTAAAATCATTGCAATCATACTTTTCATTCAAGGAGCTATAATGAATCACTTCATAAATTTCTTCATGACAATTTTCAGATTCACGAATATCAAGCAAAGCTTCATAAAGATAATCCAGTGCACTCAACTCACTAGCAATTGGTACAACATGATTGGATCTTTTAAAAAGATTAGTGAGTGGATGGGGATCCATATCAATAGTTTTTTAGCAAGCGAAGATGCAAGCATATAGAAGGCACATGGCAACACAAGCAAACAAAAGATCTGACGAGAAAAAGGCGAACGAAAAAGAGGGAAAATAAAACGGCAATTTTTTGTGAAGTGGGGGAGAGGAAAACGAGAGGCAAAAGGAAAATAATGTAAATTGTGAGGAGATGAGATTTGTGATTAGGAACCTGGTTATGTTGAAGATCCTCCCCGGCAACGGCGCCAGAAGGCACGTTGACGGGAGATTATCTTGACTTGGTGCTCCCGGCAACGGCGCCAGAAATTCTCCTTGATGGTAGCTGGAACTACGTCGGTATTTCCCCGGAGAGGGAGGGATGATGTAGCACAACGACGGTAGAGTATTTCCCTCAGTTATGAAACCAAGGTATCGAGCCAGTAGGAGAACCAAGCAACACAATGTAAACAACACCTCGCAACCCGACGTGTTAAAGGGGTTGTCAATCCCTTTCGGTTAACGGCGCCAGAAATTGGCAAGCGGACACGAGGTAAATTGTAGTAGATTGATAGATCAAACGCCAAATAAAATAAATAGAGATAAAACGCAGCAAGGTATTTTTATATTTTTGGTTTAATAGATCTGAATAAAATGCAAAGGGAAAGTATATCGCAAGGCAAATATATGAGAAAGAAGACCCGGGGGCCATAGGTTTCACTAGTGGCTTCTCTCTAGAAAAATAGCAAACGGTGGGTAAACAAATTACTGATGGGCAATTGATAGAACTTCAAATACTCATGACGATATCCAGGCAATGATCATTACATAGGCATCACGTCCAAGATTAGTAGACCGACTCCTGCCTGCATCTACTACTATTACTCCACACATCGACGCTATCCAGCATGCACCTAGTGTGTTAAGTTCATGGAAAAATGGAGTAATGCAGTAAGAACGATGACATGATGTAGACAAGATCCGTTTATCTATATGGCGGCAGATATAGATCTCGTCTTTTTATCCTTAGTAGCAACAATACATACGTGTCAGTTCCCCTTCTGTCACTTGGACCAAGCACCGTAAGATCGAACCCACTACCAGGCACCTCTTCCCATTGCAAGATAAATAGATCAAGTTGGCCAAATAAAACCCAAATATCGGAGAAGAAATACGAGGCTATAAGAGATCATGCATATAAGAGATCAAAGAAATAATAACTTTCATGGATATATAAAGATATGACTGATCATAAACTCAAAGTTCATTAGATCCCAACAAACACACCGCAAAAGAGTTACATCATATGGATCTCCAAGAGACCATTGTATTGAGATTTAGCAAGAGAGAGAGAGAGAGAGAAAGCCATCTAGCTACTAACTACGGACTCGAAGGTCTATAAAGAACTACTCACGCATCATCGAAGAGGCACCAATGGAGGTGGTGAACCCCACCCGAGATGGTTTCTAGATTGGATCTGGTGGTTCTAGAGTCTACGGCGGCTGGATGAATATTTCGATGACTCCCCTAGGGTTCTGGGATTTTTGGGGTATTTATAGAGTAAAGAGGCGGTCTAGGGGGCACTCGAGGTGGGCACAACCCACCAGGGCGCGCTAGGGCCTCCTGGCGCGCCCTGGTGGGTTGTTCCCTCCTCGGGACTCCCCCAGGTGCAACCAGGGCCCAACTTCTTCCTTTTGGCCCATAAAAAATCATCGTAAAGTTTCGTGGCATTTGGACTCCGTTTGATATTGATTTCCTGCAATGTAAAAAACATGGAAAAAACAGCAAGTGGCACTTGGCACTATGTCAATACGTTAGTACCAAAAAATGATATAAAATGACTATAAAATGATTATAAAACATCCAAGATTGATAATAAAACAGCATGGAACAATCGAAAATTATAGATACGTTGGTGATGTATCAAAGGTCTAAAGCCACTCAGGATGGCAACAGTCAGGCATTCACTCCGTAGTGTTAAAGATCATTTATAGCTCTTTATAGCTAGCGTTACGAGTAATGCCCTGTCTTAACGTACATTGAACCCTGTGTAACTGAGGGCTGGAGGGGTACGACGCACTCTATATAAGCCACCCCCTCCTCAGGCACAAGGGTTCGCACCCCCTGAACTTTCACACATATCTAGTCGACCAAGCCTCCGGGTACCGAGACGTAGGGCTATTACTTCCTCTGAGAAGGGCCTTGTCTATGTCAAAACCGGCGGATCTCGGGTAGGGGGTCCCGAACTGTGCGTCTAAGGCGGATGGTAACAGGAGGCTGGGGACACGATGTTTACCCAGGTTCGGGCCCTCTTGATGGAGGTAATACCCTACGTACTGCTTGATTGATCTTGATGATATGAGTATTACAAGAGTTGATCTACCATGAGATCATAGAGGCTAAACCCTAGAAGCTAGCCTGTGGTATGATTGTTCTGTCTTACGGACTAAACCCTCCGGTTTATATAGACACCGGAGGGGGCTAGGGTTACACAGAGTTGGTTACAAGGGAGGAGATCTACATATCCGTATTGCCAAGCTTGCCTTCCACGCTAAGGAAAGTTCCATCCGGACACGGGACGAAGTCTTCAATCTTGTATCTTCATAGTCCAACAGTCCGGCCAAAGGATATAGTCCGGCTGTCTGGAGACCCCCTAATCCAGGACTCCCTCGGTAGCCCATGAACCAAGCTTCAATGACGATGAGTCCGGCGCGCAAATTTATCTTCGGCATTGCAAGGCGGGTTCTTCTTCCGAATACTCCATAGAAGATTTTGAACAGAAGAATAGTGTCCGGCTCTGCAAAATAAGTTCCACATACCACCATAGAGAGAATAATATTTCCACAAATCTAATCTGCTGGCACGTTTAACAACATGACATTATGCCATGGCTCGGTCTTTATTCGAACTGTTTTCCTCAACCAGCACTGCACATATCGCGAGGCGATCTTCTTGACACGTCTTGTCAAAGAAGAGATCGTGTCCCCCTTATTACGGGATTCTCATCAATACAGACATGGGTAACCCAATCGTGCCCGTTGGTATGACTCCTTGATTTTAGGCAAGTCCCAAACGGCCACGAGGAGGACGCTTGATATTCACCCTCTTTATAAAGAGGCCAAGGCTTGTCCTTTTTCCCTCTCGTGCTCAATCGAATCCTTCCCCCACCTCGAGTTCCAACACCCAAGGCTCAAGTCAGGCGCTTCGGACCTTCAACCATGTCTGGATCCAACCTCCAAGGTCGGTGGATGCCTTCCTCTGTCACAGAGGAAGACATCAAGAAGCTAAGAGAGGCCAGGTATTTGACCCTCGAAATCTCGCACAGGATGCCTGCTCGAGGGTAGGTCATTCCCACTCCCAAACCCAGCGAGAGCGTTGTATTCATCTCTCACTTCCTCCGAGGGCTAGGCCTCGCTATGGATCCCTTTGTTAGGGGGCTCATGTTCTATTATGGGTTGGATTTCCATGACCTGGCCCCGGATTCCCTCCTTCACATCTCGTCGTTCATCGTCGTGTGTGATGCCTTCCTCCGCATTACCCCACACTTCGGCCTGTGGCTCAAGAATTTCAATGTGAAGTCGAAGATGATCGAGGGGCGACACACAGAGTGCGGAGGTGCCGTGATAAGCAAAAGTGCTGATGTTCCGTGGCCAGAGGGTTCCTTCCCGGAGGTGTCCGGTTTATGGCACCGGGAGTGGTTTTATATCACAGCTCCCTGAAGTGCCAAGAGGGTAGCCACCCCTGCCTTTTGCTCGGGCCCCCCACCACAACTGACGTTATGGATCAACAAGGGGCTGAAATGGGGGCCAGTAAATGATGTGCCGATATTGTAGAGTCGCATCCGAGATCTCCTCGAGAGAGATGTCAGCCTAGTCACGGTAATGCAAATCATGCTAGTTCGTCGAGTCCCGCCTTGCAAATGTCGACCCCTTCGCATGTGGGAATTCAACCCGGAAGGACAGCGAACTATTCAACACTTCCTCGGCATGACGCTCGAAGAGATGTACAAATTATTTTTCGGACCACAAATAAAGTGTCCGGACACCACCGAGGATGCGGGTCTGAGCTGTAATTGCCCAGATACCCAGGTAAGTAATCCCGTGGCCGAACATGCTGTCTTTTTATTTATCATAAAATTATTCTGAAAAACTCGCTCCTTGACCAGGACTGGGTAACAAAGGCAAAAATGATCAGGTGTTCGCCCCCCTTCCCGAAGGCTCAGCAAATCTAGTACTAGCCAGAATGCTCGAGCCGGCGCCTTATCAGGCGCCCTCAGGGGAAGATAAAGGGGGGGGGAGTAAAGAGGCTGAGAGCCGGCCTCACTCATTATTCATCCAAACCGGGGGAATTAGCACCTCCGTGAAGGAGGATAACCAGGGCGAAGAATCTGAAATTCCCTCTCCCCAAGGAAGGAAGAGGACCACCTCTGAAGACCCGAAAACAAAGGTTTCCAAACGAGGGAAGAAATCTTTGCCAGAGGGTCCTGCCTCGGAGGGTACTCTTTCAGCACAGTGCCCGCAAGGGGATCAGCCCTCTACCGAGATGTAAGTAAACAAAAAGTACTTAATAGTAAAAATATCCTACATTACTTCTGGAGACAATAACCGAAGCATATGTCTTGTAGTTCGGGTCATAGGCCTTCTCGACAGAGTTCGTCTTCGGGGGATCTTCTTCCAGAGATGATGGAGAGCGAAACACCTCCCCTGCCACCCCGCCTCATGAGGCAGGTGACCCTGAAGTGTCGTTGCAGAGGGTTTCTCCTGATCCGCCAAGGCCAGGGGGTAATCCTTTGGCCACCCAAAGTCCTCAGTATTCGGCTCCTAAAGAGAGCAACATAAATAGTCTGGAATCGTCCGGTGTGGACGCACTGAAGAATCTTCTGGAGCAAGCGGCCATCTCAGAAGCGCATCGTACACTAATGGGTACGGTGATTGGGAGGATTTCATCCGCCGAACGCGGGTTGCATGAAGCTTTTATGAGTCTGCTGAAAGGCTTTGAGGTACGTGGAATAGTGTATGTTTTTTACAGTACCGCACACGTTAGGTGTGCCCTATGCAGATAGTAGCCCCTGAGACTCTGGTTGCCGTCGAGAATGGTGGAAAACAGAGGATCATAGTCCCAGGTAATAACCAAGCCGCCTTTATGTGCAGGTGGCTGAAGGTCCGGTGGCTAGCCGGACTGATGAGTTTGCCGAGCTGAAGCGGCAATTTGATGCAGCAGATGCCGACATCGTGCTTGTCAACAAGCGACTCGACAAGGCACAGGGTATGTGATTTCTCCGGTGATACGTAGTAAGAGGAGCATGATGCCAGTATCTTAATATGTTGTGACTGCAGATGGAGCTACAGCCGTGGAGACCCTTCGGGCGGAACTTGCTCAAGCCAAGGAACAAGCCAGGAATAGTGATGCGGCCGCTCTAAAGGCGGTCGAAGAGCTAAGAGCCGAACAGGCTGCGCATTGCCAAAGCAAGGAAAAATAGCCAAAATGGTTGTTGAG
This sequence comes from Triticum aestivum, assembly GCF_018294505.1. Classification (NCBI taxonomy): domain Eukaryota; kingdom Viridiplantae; phylum Streptophyta; class Magnoliopsida; order Poales; family Poaceae; genus Triticum; species Triticum aestivum. Next base: position 474,174,941 of record NC_057797.1, on the reverse strand, counting down.
TTGAAAGATGCCGCCGACCGTTACCAGTTTCTTGAAAAAAAAGTCGGGCAAAGGCAACGGACCTGGAGAAGGCCATGGTAGCAGCCAAGGAAGCCTGCTCCAAAATCAGAGTGGCAAAGGAGGAGCTACATCAAGCTGGGGATATCGCGGCTGGGAAGCCCTTTTTGTTGCGGACTAAGTTCGAAGATCCGAAGTATGCCCCTCTTGATCAACTATGGAGTTCTGCAGACGCATACGTGGATTTGGCAGCAAGTGCTGCTGATGCGGCCGAGTACTTCAAGGATCAAAAAGATCATGAAGTGGAAAAGCTGTTCTGGTCACAGTTCCATGCTCCAGTGCATCCGCTGCTATTGAATGAGCGAATGGCCGAGTGGGACGAGCTCCATAGGTTGTCCGAACTTGCCATGAGGTCTGTTGTGGATCATCTATGGCCAGAAGGGCCAAGGCCGAATAGTTACTTTAGTTTAGTGCAACAATTCCTTGGTGTTATGCCGCACATCGACGCTATGAAGAGGTCGGCGTGCATAGAGGGTGCGTGGATGGCACTTGCCCGTGTCAAGACATACTGGGCAGAGATGGAGGCCACCACTGTTGCAACACAGGGTTCGGCCGTGGGCCGAGTAGCTGTCGAGCACTACTTTGAAGAAGTCCTTGAAGGCACTCGTTCGATAGAGGCTCAGTGCTCGAAGAATATAATGTTCTAGTGACATCTATTCCCATTGTAAACACAATGTTTTATTGAATTATGAAGGATGTGTTTATACTTTTGCCTGAAAGTATTATGATGCCTCCTGTGCGGATGTTTATGTATATAACCTGAAAGTTTGCAGTCGTCGACTTCAGCCCCCACGCATATAATGTGGGGGTGTTCGCAAAAAACACGTATTCACACTTAATCCAACGTCTTGGTCCATGAAGGAGGTGGTAGCGAACGAGGCAAACGGACTATATTGCTTTAACACTTTCACTTAGCCATAGGAGTTTGACGGCGGGACTACTATATAGCCTCTGGTACTTCCGCGCTCGTCCGAATACGGGGCGCGTACGTACATGACTGGGAAACGGCCCTTCGTTAATGTAGAGGAATCCTGAAGATTCCGCTAAGTCATCGAGTGGTTGACCAGTCTTGCACTTTATCATGACAGTCAGTTTTCGGCTTTCTCTACTGAGGTGCTCATCCGGATGAACCAGGGCACAATCGCAGTAGTTCTCCCGGTGCCGCCTTAGCCGATAGAGCGGAACGTAAGGTAGCAAAACGCGGGAGCCGGGCAAACCCAACATTTGACCAAAGACATGATTCGGAGCTGATCCATATAAGGCCAAACTCGCGACGCCGAAAACTCCCTAAGGTATTCGGTCTTTATAACATATGCCGGGCTGAACAATGCCCTTAATAATAAAACCCGAGTGTCCAGGTACATGCAATATCCTGACATGGCCACATGCCAATAACGCCAGCATCCTTCTCGGTTGTATTGAGTATCCGGAGGATGTGAATCAACAAGAGACAGTAAAAAAGGTTTACGCAGGGTCTTAATCTGAAAAGAAACCTTTGAGGGGGTCCCTGCTGCACGCCTGCGCCCGTGTCTCCGTTGTGCCGTGTCTTGGACGGGTGTAGCACGATTGTTATCTGTAAAAGAGAAGAACTTAGGTGAAAGTTGTCGTGCCAAAAAAATTTGGTTATTCTAGATAAACCATTAAAATTCAAGATAAGTCAAGTTGAGCCCCTTGTACTGTCTATGAGGGTTTAACCGTCAAACCAGTCTCAGGTATATCTAGTGATGCGCCGGACTCGTCTAACCGTGTCCGTGGTCTTGACGACGTGTCACTTATTCTGGTTGGTGAGGCCGTCTATGTAACGCCCCGGACACACCCGCCAGTGTTCGTTACTCCTGGCGGGATCTAGATTGGCCCCACAGATCAATACTAGTCTTTTCTGCGCACTTTGTCCTCACTCGTGCGCACCCGGGAGCAACTTCTTGGTCGGTCACCCATCCTGAAATTACTCCAAGCTGAGCACGCTTAACTTTGGAGTTCTGTCCGAATGGGCTTCCGGAAAAGAAGGAATTCCTTATTGATATGAGTAGTCTATCATCCCTATTAAGCCAGGCTATCACATACACCCCCACTCAGAGGAACCGACGTCCTTGTCGGGCCACATGAACGTTCCCTCTTGGCACATACGTCTGTGCATCCAGTCCGGTACATGTGCCATGTTGGGTGCCACGACGGGTCACAAACGTCATGAACAACATGACCGTGCACCAGCCCGCAAACATCCGTGTAACCACGAGGGTAGGCTCTGATACCAACTTGTAACGCCCCAGACACACCCGCCGGTGGTCGTTACTCCTGGCGGGATCTAGACTGGCCCCACAGATCAATACTAGTCTTTTCTGTGCACTTTGTCCTCACTCGTGCGCACCCGGGAGAAACTTCCCGGTCGATCACCCATCCTGAAATTACTCCAAGCTGAGCACGCTTAACTTTGGAGTTCTGTCCGAATGGGCTTCCGGAAAAGAAGGAATTCCTTATTGATATGAGTAGTCTATCATCCCTATTATGCCAGGCTATCACAGTCTAGTGCTCGGCTGTTAAAGCCGCCGCTGATACGTCTCCGTCGTATCTACTTTTCCAAACACTTTTGCCCTTGGTTTGGACTCTAACTTGCATGATTTGAATGGAACTAACCCAGACTGACGCTGTTTTCAGCAGAATTACTATGGTGTTATTTATGTGCAGAAACAAAAGTTCTCGGAATGACCTGAAACTTCACGGAGCAACTTTTTGGAAAATATAAAAAATACCTGCAAAAGATGAAGGCCAAGGGGCCCACCACCTGTCCATGAGGGTGGGGGCACGCTTGCCCCCCTAGGCCAGGGGGCCCACGCCTGCCCCCCAAGACCGCTGCCACCGAGCTCCGCCCTGACCCTGCCGCGGCCACCTCTCCTTCCCCTGCTCCGACCACCATGGCGCGTCTTGCTGCTCCCCCCAGCGCCCAAGCCTTCCCCTCTGCTCCGACAGCCATGGCGCTCCACTGCCCCTTGTCTCGCCCGCGCCGGTGACCAGTAGCAGGTTGCTGCTCCACGCCGCCCGTCCTTCGTGCCGTTCCTTCCGTCTCCAGCATCGCCGCCATCCGCGACCACCAGGAGGCCGCAGCTCACCTCGCACCTCTGCTGCCAGCGCCCGAGGCCGCTGAAGCATGACCGCCGTCGAATTCCTCGACCAACCGGGTCGTGCCGTCCCTTCGTCGCGCCCTCCTCCTCTCCTGTTGTTCAGCCATGGCCCAAGCTCCTGCTGTAGCCGCTGCTTCCCAGCTCCTCCCCTGGTCCTTTGCTTTGGGTCCCGATGTCCCCTGATCGCCAGCAGCATCGGCCTGCAGCCCCGCACCACGCCCAGAACTGCCATGGGTGTTGACCAGCCGCTACGACTTCGTCTCCCTCCATTCCGCTGTTGTTCTGGAACCCGCCAAGACCCCGACGACCATGACGGAGTTCGACTACATGGCTATGACCTCGGAGTTGGACCGCAAGCGCCAAGTACCCCTCCGGCAAGACCACGGACGCTCGAACGACTACTGACCGAAGACGCAAGTACCACTCCAAACCATGTACGACTACCGAACAAGGAGTATCGCCAAGTTCCATTGTTGAAGATTTCGTCAAGTTCCCCTGGTTTCGGCAAGCACCACCCCACAAGCGCCAAGTACCACGACGGCCCTCGAAGAGTTCGGATTCGACAAGTCCGATGGCGCGCTTGTACAACTACATTGTCGAGACCGAGACCGGCAAGACCGACTACACGAAACTGCCAAGTGCCTTGACGCCGCATAAATTTCTTCTTGAATGTGTACGACTACGTGGATTTGTCAAGACCCTCATGAACGACTACCGATGACCCTCCAAACTCGTCCAAGATAAACATGTACCACTACCGTCGCCAAGATCGCGAGAACCTCTACCGTCGACCCTGGAGCATGCGAGTACAACTACCGTCGAGGACAGATAGTACCACTACTTCTACTACCATCGCGAAACGACTACTTCCTCTACTTCCCTCGACAAACCCGAACCACCCCGATTGCATGCTTCAAAGGTATAACCACCGAGATGACGCCCGTGAACGAATGTATAGTGATGTATGAGATGCTCGTGGTTGCACCGTGTCCGAGTTGTTCTTTGCGAGTTCCTCGTTGCCTTGTCATCGACATGTGGGAACCCGGTATCCTGGAGCACCCCATCATCTTGCATGTCACACTCACACCAACTTCCTTTTGCATCGGTATCCCCGTGAGCTACCGGATCATCGGAATGTTGCCGCGGCATCATTTTCCATTTCGCCGCCGTTGCACCATTCCCGTCGTTGTTGCCGTGGCACCCTTTCGTTCCACCATGGTGACCAAATGCTTCATATCATGCTCTTATCAACATTTTCATAAAAATTGCATAACTTGCACATGTCATCTGCATCATGATAATAACTTCTAAAATGTTTAAAATTGTTGTTTGCTGTAGATTGCTAAATGCATCTGGGGATTTACCGGATTTGTTGTTTGTTATATCCAGCCCCATTTAAATTGTTTAGATAGTATAGTTTTGTTATGCTTCACCTCTTGCCATGTTAACCAACATTTAATATTGTTGAGTACCTAACCGGGAGTGAACTAAATAATTGATGTGGTGTTCCGTCAATATGCAACTCGTTACATATTGGGCTCCACTTAACTTGTAGTTTTGTTTATGCACTTTGCCATGCCATGCATATCTAAACCAGACATGCATCATACTTGATTTTGCATCATGCCATGTTTATGTGATGGTTGTTTACTATGTTGTTTGCTCCTTTCCGGTGTTGCTTATTCTTGTTAGTTCTGGTAACGTCGCGTTTGTGAGGATCCGTTCGACTACGTCCGTTTGTCTTCTTCATGGACTCGTTCTTCTTCCTTGCGGGATCTCAGGCAAGATGACCATACCCTCGAAATCACTTGTATCTTTGCTTGCTAGTTGTTCGCTCTTTTGCTATGCCGCGATACCTACCACTTGCTATATCATGCCTCCCATATTGCCATGTCAAGCCTCTAACCCACCTTCCTAGCAAACCGTTGTTTGGCTATGTTACCGCTTTTGCTTAGCCCTTCTTATAGCGTTGCTAGTTGCATGTGAAGATGAAGTTTGTTCCATGTTGGAACATGATATGTTGGGATATCACAATTTCTATTATTTTAATTAATGCATCAATATACTTGGCAAAGGGTAGAACGCTCGGCCTTATGCCTGGTATTTTGTTCCACTCTTGCCGCCCTAGTTTCCGTCATACCGGTTTTATGTTCCTTGATTTTGTGTTCCTTACGCGGTTGGGTGTTATGGGAACCCCTTGACAATTCGCTTTGAATAAAACTCCTCCAGCAAGGCCCAACCTTGGTTTTACATTTGCCTAACAACCTATCATCTTCCCTTGGGTTCTGCAGACTCAAGGGTCATCTTTATTTTAACCCCCTCAGGCCAGTGCTTCTCTAAGTGTTGGTCCGAACCAGAGCCACTTGCGGCGCCACCTCGGGGAAACTTGAGGGCTTGTTTTAGCTGTACGTAGTGTTCATCCGATGTTTCCCTGAGAACGAGATATGTGCAGCTCCTATCGGGATGTCGGCGCATCGGGCGGTCTTGCTGGTCTTGTTTTACCATTGTCGAAATGTCTTGTAACTGGGATTTCGAGACTGATTGGGTCTTCCCGGGAGAAGGAATATCCTTCGTTGACCGTGAGAGCTTGTGATGGGCTAAGTTTGGACACCCCTGCAGGGTTTGAACTTTCGGAAGCCGTGCCCGCGGTTATGGGCAGATGGGAATTTGTTAATATCTGGTTGTAGAGAACTTGACACTTAACTTAATTAAAATGCATCAACCGCGTGTGTAGCCGTGATGGTCTCTTCTCGGTGGAGTCTGGGAAGTGAACACGGTTCTTGTGTTATGCTTGAACGTAAGTAGTTTCAGGATCACTTCTTGATCACTTCTAGCTTCTCAACCGTTGTGTTGCTTCTCTTCTCACTCTCATTTGCGTAGTTTAGCCACCATATATGCTAGTGCTTGCTGCAGCTCCACCTCACTACCCCTTTCCTACCCATAAGCTTAAATAGTCTTGATCTCGCGGGTGTGAGATTGCTGAGTCCTCGTGACTCACAGATACTTCCAAACAGTTGCAGGTGCCGATGATACCAGTGCAGGTGGCGCAACCGAGCTCAAGTGGGAGCTCGATGAAGATCTTGTTCGTTGATTGTGTCTTTTCCGGTTGATCAATAGTGGAGCCCAATTGGGACGACCGGGGATATAGCATTTGGGGCTGTCTTTCTTTATTTTGGTTCCGTAGTCGGACCTTGATTGTATTCTGGTTGATGTATGCTTAACTTGTATTTGTGTGAAGTGGCGATTGTAAGCCAACTCTTTATCCCTTTCTTATTCAATACATGGAATTGTGTGAAGATTACCCCTCTTGCGACAAACCTACCATGCGGCTATGCCACTAAGTCATGCCCCGACACATGGGAGATATAACCGCATTGTGGGTGTTACAAGTTGGTATCAGAGCCTTCCCCGACTTAGGAGCCCCCTGCTTGATCGAATCGCTGACATTGTTGAGTCTAGAACAAAATGTTTTGAGTCTTAGGATTATATATATCAGAGAGTAGGATTCTTTTTACTCCTCAGTCCCTTCGTCGCTCTGGTGAGGCCTCCTGACGTAGAGTTTTGACTCTTCTCTCCTCAAATTTCACGAATAAAATTAGGATCACGCGGGTATCTTGGAATCGTTCCGATGGTTTTGTGACGAGAACATTGTTCTTGGTGCTTCCTGACATTTAGGGGTTGTGGCAGTGTCCCAGGGAGTTGAGCTCCAAGGTGTTGTCGTCACAATTTTATCGTTGTAGTTCTGGAATACCTGAGTTCGCCGACATCGAGAATCTCTTTTATGCAGTTGTTGGTGAGATAACCTCGACGCCACCCAATACTGGGGCAGGAGTTCGGGAGTATTGCCATAACTCGTATAACGGATGCTTTTCGAAGGTTGAGGTAAATGATTTCCGAAGGTTTCTTGGTTATGTGTTGAAGGATGGATACAGCTGGATGTAGGATTTGCTAGTTTTGGGTGAGATATTATGCTTCCCCTGTATCCCCAACACCTGATTGCATAACCAGAAAGTTACGGGAATTTATAAGTGGGAATTCAAGTATCACGTAGGATATCCTTCCAACAGACACATGATATGATATGGGATCTATCATATGTTTATTCCGGCTTATTCTGCAAGCCAATCCTTTGTTTTGTTTTGAGTTGTGGTATTAGAGTTGCTTCAATGTCAAGTGTTGAGTCCATACCTTTCCCAAGTGGTGTTCTCATACTCCTATGTGAATACCAATCCTTCATGATAATCGAGATTGTCATGTCAATCCTTTTCAACCGGCGTGTTTCTCTTCAAGTGGATCCGATCATTTCGACATCCGCAAGTTCAATTCTAAGTTCTCTCAACGGTGTTTGTTTCATCCGCCCCAAGTTGTCTTTGTTTTCCCGCCCACACACCCCTTGTTTCTTCAAGGACTCAGATTTCTTAATCATGTATCCTTTAATTGATGGGGAGTCTCTCCATTCTTTTCCGTCAATGTTCTTACCCGGCGATTCTCATGAAGATGCTAAGGAAGCTCCAAGCTTATTATTCTTCATTTTTTCTTCTCTGGTGGTTTCAGTTCAAGTTTTCTCGATCAAATCTTTTCCTCGTTTCAAATGCTTCTCATGCCGGCGCACCTCTTAATCATTCACTTCTCAGTATTCATTTGTTCTGGAGTGCTGAAGATATCTCGAAGATTCGCGTTTACACTCTGCATTCGTTCAACCTATTCCGAGGTTGTTATCTCATTCAAGCCATTTAATTCAACCGGTGCAATCTCTCTTTTCAAGCAACCTCTTCAACGGTGTGTCTTTTGAGTGGGCCCTAACCCACAGGTCTTTTCCCAGGATCTTATCTAACTCCTCTTATTTTTCCGGAGTTATTCTCAAATTCATTTCAAAGTTTGATGTAAGAATGAGTTATGATCAATCAAATGTCTTTCACCAAGATCTTTCAAATTCTTTTCATCATTGGTTCAACCTTTCTAATTTTCATTCTGGAGTGCCTCAACAATTCATGGTGGTGTATATCATCATCATTCTCAACTTTTGAAGACCGAAGAAGAGTTTTTCCGCCAAATCTTATCCGTTTCTCTCAAATATTCATGGTTCTAGTTTCATGCCATCCTCTCATAATTGTTTTCGGTTGTGAGAATTCTTTTCACCCATCCGAAGAAATTCAAGAGTCTTTTCAGTTTGATTCTCCAGAGCCCATCATCTCAGAAGTATTCATTCCAACTTTCAGCTCTCGTTCTCCAAATCTTACCGGCGCATCATACAAGTATTCTCTAATCAGCTCATGTTCTATTCGGTCTCATGTATTTATATTCTCTCAAGCATCTTCGTTCTTTTTATAATTCTTCCCAGTGATTCGTTCTCTTCTATTCATTCGTTTTCAATTCTTATGGTGGTTCGTTCAAGATTTCTCTTCCTTTGTTATCATATCAATTCATTCGTTGTTTCCAAATCCTACCGGTGGTTCATGGAAGACCTTCCCAAGTTTGCGCTATGTCTATCCTTTTTACGAGAATAAGTAGTATGCCAAATTCGTTGCTTGTTATCAATTTAAATTAAATTGGTGAAGGATATGCACAACATAATTCTTATTCTTGTTTCACCCAAATGATTAATTCCTTATTCCGGAGGTTCATCAAAATTATTTATTTCATTTGTTCATCTTTCTTTTCGGAGTTCCAAGTTTTTCTCGGTTATATCATCGCGAAGCTCCATGTAATCATTGCAAGGCTTCTCCTGGATTTCTTTCCAACTTCTCTTTATTTTATCATCCTTATTACCGGAGTTCTTCATGGAGGCTACATGGTGGTTCGTCAAGGATTCTTTTCATTCTTCAATTATTCTTCAAGATATCTCTCGAAGCTATGATCCGCCAAGCTATACTTCAAGTATTCTTCATCTTGCATTCCGAAGTGCAATTCTTTCTATCTTATCTTTTTCAGGTGGTGTTATGTCATTTTGACAGCTTCCTTCATGTTTCATGATTCAGAAGTTGTCCGGAATGACATATTTTAAACCCATCATTTTCAATTCGTTCATGAGATCCTTTGCTATCCATCAATCTCTTCCTTGGAGTTATCTTGGGTTATATTTCACCTAAAGCCTTCCCTAAGGAATGTTGCTATTGTGGTGCATATAAATGACCCAAGTTCTTCATTTATCCTCCCGGTGAAATAAGTTTCTCGTCTCCTTGTTGATTTCAATCCAATCTTTTGTTTCCGTAGTGGCAGAATTTCGCCTCAATTTTGAGAAGTTTTCCCTAAGCCCACTACAAGTTTATTCGTTTCGTTGTTGGTTTTCCAACAAATCCGTTATAAACTTCTCGGAAGGGTATTTCCCAAGCTCATTTGTGGCAGAAGTTGGCATTTTCTTCTCCATTCTTTCATTCCAATGATCTATCTTCTATTCTCTCCTCCGGAAGCATTGTGATGTTTCTCTTCACTCTTCATCTCGAATTGTGAGGATCATGTTCTTTCCTTTTGCTTATCCATTTAACCGGAGTGTCGTGTTTTCATTCAAGCTCTCTCATCTTATCAAGTTTTGCCTCCCTTCTCAACCGGAGTGCTGCCTGAAATCTTTCTTACACCTTGTGCCATTCTTTCAATAGTTCCGGAGGCAGTGTGTTGTTGATCTCTTCAAGTATCCTCTCATCTTGTCAAGATCATGTTCTATTCCTTCCATTTACAGTCGAAGTGCTGTCCAATTTATATCATTCTTATTCTTTCTCTATCTTGTTTTAACCGGAGTGTTGTGTCTGTCATTCCTCTTCTAACCGGACTCTCATCCAAGTGCTTTCATTTTGCCAAGCTCATATTCTTTACCTTTCATTTTCCAACCGGAGTGTTGTCGTAATTGATCTTTATCGTTCCTTGTACATCTCGTTTCTACCGGAGCTCTTGCATGTACTTCTTGTCCATTGTAACACTTTTCTTATGTCTTTCAACCTACAAGGTTCTAGTAATGTTCCTTGTTCCTATTTTCTAATGGAGTGTTTTCAACTTTGTAAATCTTCTTTGTTTTCTTTCTTTCAATTTGTTCAACCTCGCAAGGTTCTCTGGTTTCACTCGTTTGTCAAAGAAGCAACTTAGTTTTACCTCTCCTCTTCCTCTTCCGTTTCTCTCCAGTGCCATCCTAGATCTCGGGACGAGATCCTCTCGTAGTGGTGGAGTGTTGTGACGCCCCAAGACCGGAGCTTCAGATAACTTCCAAGGTTTCTGAGATTCGTTGTGTGATTTGTTTTTGCTTATTTTATACGTCCATTTTGCATCATGCTTTTATATCAATATTTATTGCATTATGGACTGTTATTTCACCTTATGTCACAATACTTATGGCTATTCTCTCTTATTTTACAAGGTTTACATAAGGAGGAAGAATGCCGGCAGCTGGAATTCTGGGCTGGAAAAGGAGCAAATATTAGAGACCTATTTTGCGCAACTCCAAAAGTCTTGAAACTCCACGGAACATCTTAAAATAAATAAAGAAAAATCCTCGCCAAAGATGAAGGCCAGGGGACCCATACCCTGCTCATGAGGGTGGGGGGCGCGCCCCCTACCTCGTGGGCCCCTGGTGGCTCTCCGACGTCCATCTTCTCCTATATGAAGTCTTTCGATGAGAAAAAAAATCAAGAAGGAACTTTTCGAGACGATACTCTACCGCCACGAGGCGGAACCTTGGCGGAACCTTGGCGGAACCAATCTAGAGCTCCGGCAGAGCTGTTCTGCTGGGGATACTTCCCTCTGAGAGGGGGAAATCATCACCATCGTCATCACCAATGCTCCTCTCATCGGGAGAGGGCAATCTCCATCAACATCTTCACTAGCACCATCTCATCTCCAAACCCTAGTTCATCTCTTGTATCCAATTCTTGTCTCAAAGTCCGGGATTGGTGCTAGTAGGTTGCTAGTAGTGTTGATTACTCCTTGTAGTTGATGCTAGTTGGTTTATTTGGTGGAAAATCATATGTTTAGATCCTATATGCATATTATTACCCCTCTGATTATGAACATGAATATGCTTTGTGAGTAATTTCGTTTGTTCCTGAGGACAAGGGAGAAGTCTTGCTATTAGTAGTCATGTGAATTTGGTATTCGTTTGATATTTTGATAAGATGTATGTTGTCTAGCCTCTAGTGGTGTTATGTGAACGTCGACTACATAACACTTCACCATTATTTGGGCCTAGAGGACGGCATTGGGAAGTAATAAGTAGATGATGGGTTGCTAGAGTGACAGAAGCTTAAACCCTAGTTTATGCGTTGCTTCGTAAGGGGCTGATTTGGATCCACATGTTTCATGCTATGGTTAGGTTTACCTTAATACTTTTGTTGTAGTTGCAGATGCTTGCAATAGAGGTTAATCATAAGTGGGATGCTTGTTCAAGTGAGAACATCACCCAAGCACCGGTCCACCCACATATCAAATTATCAAAATATCGAACACGAATCATATGAACGTGATGAAAACTAGCTTGACGATATTCTCATGTGTCCTCGGCAGCGCTTTTCCTTATATAAGAGTTTGTTCCGGCTTGTCCTTTGCTAGAAAAAGGATTGGGCCACCTTGTTGAACTTTATTTACTTTTGTTACTTGTTGCTCGTTACAATTTATCTTATCACAAAACTATCTGTTACCACTTATTTCAGTACTTGCAAAGAATACCTTGCTGAAAACCGCTTATCATTTCCTTCTGCTCCTCGTTGGGTTTGGCACTCTTACTTATCGAAAGGACTACGATAGATCCCCTATACTTTTGGGTCATCAAGACTCTTTCCTGGCGCCGTTGCCGGGGAGTGTAGCGCCTTTGGTAGGTGGAATTTGGTAAGGAAAAATTTATATAGTGTGCTAAAATTTACTATCACTTGCTACTATGGAAAGTAATTATCCGAGGGGCTTGTTCGGGGTATCTTCACCCCGTCCAGTAGAGCAAAGAGTTGCTCCTCAACCTACTGAAGCTATTGAAAATGAAACTCCTTTTGAATTTCCTTCGGGTATGATGGAAAAATTGCTAGCTAACCCTTTTACAGGAGATGGAACAAAGCATCCTGATGAGCACTTAATATATGTGGATGAAGTTTGTGGATTATTTAAGCTTGCAGGTATACCCAATGATGTTTCTAAGAAGAAGGTCTTCCCTTTATCTTTGAAGGGAGACGCATTGATATGGTATAGGCTATGTGATGATATGAAATCATGGAACTATAAAAGATTGAAATTGGAATTTCATCAAAAGTATTACCCTATGCATCTTGTTCATCGTGATCGCAATTATATATATAATTTCTGGCCTCGCGAAGGAGAAAGCATCGCTCAAGCTTGGGGGAGGCTTAAATCAATGTTATATTCATGCCCCAATCATGAGCTCTCGAGAGAAATAATTATGCAAAGTTTTTATGCTCGGCTTTCTGAAAACAATCGCACCATGCTCGATACTTCTTGTGCTAGCTCTTTTATGATGAAGACTATTGAATTTAAATGGAATTTATTGGATAGAATTAAATGCAACTCTAAAGAATGGGACCTCGACGAAGGTAAGGAGTCAGGTATGACACCTAAGTTTGATTGTGTTAAATCTTTTATGGACACCAATATTTTCCGTAAGTTTAGCACTAAATATGGACTTGACTCTGAGATAGTAGCTTCTTTCTGTGAATCTTTTGCAGCTTATGTTGATCTCCCTAAGGAGAAGTGGTTTAAATATCATCCTCCCATAGAAGTAAAAGTAGTTGCACCTATTAAAGTTGAAGAAAAGACTGTCACTTATAATGATCCTATTGTTCCTACTTCTTATGTTGACAAACCACCTTTCCCTGTTAGAGTAAAGGATCATGCTAAAGCTTCAACTGTTGTTCGTAGAAGCAATATTAGAACTTATACACCCCCTGAGCAAGTTAAAGTATAACCTAATATTGCTATTGTTAAAGATCTCTTGTCTGATAATATTGATGGGCATGTTATTCAGTTCGAAGGTGAAACTGCTAGAATTGCTAAACCTTGTGCTAAAGATAAACATAGACCTGTGGTAGGCGTGCCTGTTATTTCTGTTAAAATAGGAGATCATTGTTATCATGGCTTGTGTGATATGGGCGCTAGTGCTAGTGTTATACCTTATGAATTGTATAAAGAAATCAAGCATGAAATTACACCTGTTGAGTTAGAAGATATTGATGTCACAATTAAACTTGCCAATAGAGATACTATTTCAGCGATGGGAATTGTTAGAGATGTTGAAGTCTTGTGTGGGAAAACTAAATATCCTGCTGATTTTCTTATTCTTACTTCTCCGCAAGATAGCTTTTGTCCCATTATATTTGGTAGACCCTTCTTGAACACTGTTAATGCTAGGGATAATTTCTCTAAATTTAGTAAACAACATCGTGAGGAAGAATTACCTAGTAAGGATGAAATTATTGGTCTTGCTTCTATTGTCGTACCTCCTAGTGATCCTTTAGAACATTATTTGCTAGACCATGAAAATGATATGTTCATGAATGAAAGAAGGGAAATAGATGAAGTATTCTTTAAACAGGAACCTATTCTGCAACACAATTTGCCTGTTGAAATTTTAGGGGATCCTCCTCCACCCAAGGGTGATCCCGTGTTTGAGCTTAAACCTTTGCCTGATAATCTTAAGTATGCTTATCTTGATGAAAAGAAGATATATCATGTTATTATTAGTGCTAACCTTTCAGAGCATGAAGAAGAATGATTATTGAAAACTCTAAAGAAGCACTGTGCTGCTATTGGATATACTCTTGATGATCTTAAGGGCATTAGTCCCACTCTATGTCAACATAAAATAAATTTGGAAGCAGATGCCAAACCAATTCGTGATCCTCAACGACGTATGAATCCTAAAATGAAAGAAGTGGTAATAAAATAAATACTCAAGCTTCTGGAGGCAGGTATAATTTATCCCGTTGCTGATAGTCAGTGGGTAAGTCATGTCCATTGTGTCCCTAAGAAGGGAGGTATTACTGTTGTTCCTAATGATAAAGATGAATTGATTCCACAAAGAATTATCACAGGTTATAGGATGGTAATTGATTTCCGCAAATTAAATAAAGCTACTAAGAAAGATCATTACCCCTTACCTTTTATTGATCAAATGCTAGAAAGATTATGCAAACATACACACTATTGCTTTCTAGATGGTTATTCTGGTTTCTCTCAAATACCTGTGTTGGCTAGAGATCAATCAAAGACTACTTTTACATGCCCTTTTGGTACTTTTGCTTATAGACGTATGCCTTTTGGTTTATGTAATGCACCTGCTACCTTTCAAAGATGCATGATGGCTATATTCTCTGACTTTTGTGAAAAGATTTGTGAGGTTTTCATGGACGATTTTTCCATCTATGGTTCCTCTTTTGATGATTGCTTGAGCAATCTTGATCGAGTTTTGCAGAGATGTGAAGAAACTAATCTTGTCTTGAATTGGGAAAAGTGCCACTTTATGGTTAATGAAGGTATTGTCTTGGGGCATAAAGTTTCTGAAAGAGGTATTGAAGTTGATAAAGCCAAGGTTGATGCTATTGAAAAGATGCCATGTCCCAAGGACATCAAAGGTATAAGAAGTTTCCTTGGTCACGTCGGATTTTATAGGAGGTTCATTAAGGACTTCTCAAAAATTTCTTGGCCTCTGACTAATTTATTGCAGAAAGATATACCATTTGTCTTTGATGATGATTGTGTGGAAGCATTTGAAACATTTAAGAAAGCATTAGTCTCTGCACCTGTTGTTTAGCCACCTGATTGGAATTTACCCTTTGAAATTATGTGTGATGCTAGTGATTATGCTGTAGGTGTTGTTCTAGGGCAAAGAGTTGATAAGAAATTAAATGTTATTCATTATGCTAGTAAGACTCTAGACAATGCTCAAAGAAATTATGCTATTACTGAAAAAGAGCTTTTAGCAGTTATATTTTCTTGTGATAAGTTCAGACCTTATATTGTTGATTCTAAAGTAACTATTCACACTGATCATGCTGCTATTAAATACCTTATGGAAAAGAAAGATGCTAAACCTAGACTTATTAGATGGGTTCTCTTGCTACAAGAATTTGATTTGCATATTGTTGATAGGAAAGGGAGCTAAGAACCCTGTTGCAGACAACTTGTCTAGGTTAGAGAATGTTCTTGATGACCCACTACCTATTAATGATAGCTTTCCTGATGAACAATTAAATGTTATAAGTACTTCTCGTAGTACTCCATGGTATGCTGATTATGCTAATTATATTGTTGCTAAGTTTATACCACCTAGCTTCACATACCAGCAAAAGAAAAAGTTTTTCTATGACTTGAGACATTACTTTTGGGATGACCCACATCTTTATAAAGAAGGAGTAGATGGTGTTATTAGACGTTGTGTACCTGAGCATGAACAGGAACAGATCCTACGCAAGTGTCACTCCGAGTCTTATGGAGGACACCACGCTGGAGATAGAACCGCACATAAGGTATTGCAATCTGGTTTTTATTGGCCTAGTCTCTTCAAGGATGCCCGTAAGTTTGTCTTGTCTTGTGATGAATGTCAAAGAATTGGTAATATTAGTAGACGTCAAGAAATGCCTATGAATTATTCTCTTGTTATTGAACTGTTTGATGTTTGGGGCTTTGATTATATGGGACCTTTTCCTGCCTCTAATGGATACACATATATTCTAGTTGTTGTTGATTACGTTACTAAGTGGGTAGAAGCTATTCCAACTAGTAGTGCTGATCACAACACTTCTATTAAAATGCTTAAAGAAGTTATTTTTCCGAGGTTTGGAGTCCCTAGATATTTAATGACTGATGGTGGTTCACACTTTATTCATGGTGCTTTCCATAAAATGCTTGCTAAATATGATGTTAATCATAGAATTGCATCTCCTTATCACCCACAGTCTAGTGGTCAAGTAGAGTTGAGCAATAGAGAGCTCAAATTAATTTTGCAAAAGACTGTTAATAGGTCTAGAAAGAATTGGTCCAAGAAACTTGATGATGCATTATGGGCTTATAGAACTGCATACAAAAATCCTATGGGTATGTCTCCGTATAAAATGGTTTATGGAAAAGCATGTCACTTACCTCTCGAACTAGAACATAAGGCGTATTGGGCTATTAAAGAGCTCAACTATGATTTTAAACTTGCCGGTGAGGAGAGGTTATTTGATATTAGCTCACTTGATGAATGGAGAACCCAAGCTTATGAAAATGCCAAGTTGTTTAAAGAAAAAGTTAAAAGATGGCATGACAAAAGGATACAAAAGCGTGAGTTTAATGTAGGTGATTATGTATTGCTATACAACTCTCGTTTAAGATTTTTTGTAGGCAAACTTCTCTCTAAATGGGAAGGCCCCTATGTTATCGAAGAGGTCTATCGTTCCGGCGCCATAAAGATCAACAACTTTGAAGGCACAAATCCGAAGGTGGTAAACGGTCAAAGAGTTAAACACTATATCTCAGGTAATCCCATAAATGTTGAAACCAATATTATTGAAACCATAACCCCGGAGGAATACATAAGGGACACTTCCCGGAATGTTTCAGACTCCGAAAAGGAATAGGTATGTGGTACGGTAAGTAAACCGACTCCAAAACCATTTTAAGGCAATATTTCTCCGTTTTGGAATATTTAGAAAAATAGAAAAATAAGTAGCAGTCTGGGAAGGACACGAGGGCCCCACGAGGGTGGTGGGCGCGCCCTACCCCTCTGGGCACGCCCCCTACCTCGTGAGCACCTCGTGTGCCTTCCGAACTCCGTTTTCTTGCACATTACGCATTTTGGTCGATAAAAATTCATTATATAACCTCCCGAAGGTTTTGACTCCCGTATCACGCAAACCTCCTCTGTTCTTGTTTCGAGCTGTTTTCTGTCAGGGTTTTCCAGGCTAGGCATCATGTCGTCTCCCTCCTCCAACAATGGTGACAATGATGCCTGGCTTATGAAGATAGATCTGAAGAGGGAAGAACCCACGAGGGTCAACAAGGATGAAAGGATCAAGAAGGCCACAGAGGATCAAGCTCCAGCAGCAAAAGACATCCTTCAAATTGATCATAACCTTCTTACCCCAACTGAGATCGAAGCTTTCAAGATGATTGAGTTAGCTCGTATACAAAACAAGTATCTCACACAAGAAAATATTTTGTTGAAGGATCATATTGTCGCACTCAAGGGCATTATTCGCAAGCTGGAGGACCTCTTACGCTCGATGTGCGATTATCCGTCACCTCCACCTTCTTCACCGACAACAAAGAAGGAGATATAATCACATGGGTATGGGCACTCCCCTTGGCAACTGCCAAGCTTGGGGGAGGTGCCCCGGTATGGTATCACAATCACAACTCCTATCTTTATCGTTTTTCTTAGTTCGATCCTATTAGTAGTATCTTGATCTAGTAGAATAAAGTTTATGGCATGATCTAGTTTTGAGTTTTGCTTTTTGATCTCTCTATGTAATCGAGTCCGTGAGATATATATAATAAAGATTAGTGTTGAGTCAAGGGCTTGATTATTTTGCCATGATCTTGTGTGAATAAAAGAAAAGAGAAAAAGAGTAAAAAGAAACAAAAAGTTCATATTGATCTTATTGAGAGTAATGACTTCACATAGAAAGAGTATGATGATTAAAAGTTGTTGGGAGTTGGCAGACATAACTTTGGTCATTGTTGCAATTAATAGGAAGTAATAAGGAAAGAGAGGTTTTCACATATAGATATATTATCATTGACATTTTTTATGATTGGGAGCACTCATTAAAATATGCTAAAGAGTTGATGTTGGACAAGGAAGACAACGTAATGAGTTATGTCTTTCTTATATCTGAGATAAAGTATGTTGTCATGGATCCTCTAACTTGTTGAGCTTGCCTTTCCCCCTCATGCTAGCCAAATTCTTAGCACCAAGTAGAAATACTACTTGTGCTTCCAAATACCCTTAAACCAGTTTTGCCATGAGAGTCCACCATATCTACCTATGGATTGAGTAAGATCCTTCAAGTAAGTTTTCATCGGTGCAAAGCAATAAAAAATGCTCTAAATATGTATGATTGATTGGTGTGGGAGAAATAAGCTTTATACGATCTTGTGATATGGAAGTAATAAAAGCGACAGACTGCATAATAAAGGTTCATATCACAAGGGGCAATATAAAGTGATGTTCTTTCGCATTGAGATTTTGTGCATCCAACCATAAAAGCGCATGGAAACCTCTGCTTCCCTCTGCGAAGGGCCTATCTTTTTCTATTATCTTCTACCTTATGCAAGAGTCATGGTGATCTTCACCTTTTCTTTTTCATTTTATCCTTTGGCAAGCTCAGCATGTTGGAACGAACATGATATATATATCTAATTGGATGTAGGGGAGCATGAACCATTATTGTTGACATTACCCTTGAGGTAAAAGGTTGTGGGGCAAAACTATAAGCCCCTATCTTTCTCTGTGTCCGATTAAAACTCCATAACCACAAGTATTGCGTGAGTGTTAGCAATTATGGAGGACTAAATGATAGTTGAGTATGTGGACTTGCTTTTTAGCTCTGACATAGACTCTTTCCGATGTTATGATAAATTGCAATTGCTTCAATGACTGAGATTATAGTTTGTCGAAGCCCAATAAGGTTTATGATTTATACTTTTGCATTGTGAATAGATCATCACTTGAACATAAGTAATCATATGACAAAATCTATATATGTTGCTATTATGAGAATAATCATGATGCCTTCATGTCCGTATTTTATTTTTATAGACGCCTCTACCTCTAAACATGAGGACATATTTATTGTTATCGGCTTTTCGCTTGAGGACAAGCGAGGTCTAAGCTTGGGGGAGTTGATACGTCCATTTTGCATCATGCTTTTATATCAATATTTATTGCATTATGGACTGTTATTTTACCTTATGTCACAATACTTATGGCTATTCTCTCTTATTTTACAAGGTTTCATAAGGAGGGAGAATGCCGGCAGCTGGAATTCTTGGCTGGAAAAGGAGCAAATATTAGAGACCTATTCTGCGCAACTCCAAAAGTCCTGAAACTCCACAGAATATCTTAAAATAAATAAAGAAAAATCCTGGCCAAAGTTGAAGGCCAGGGGGCCCACACCCTGCTCACGAGGGTGGGGGCGCCCCCCCCCCCTCCTAGGGCGCCCCCCTACCTCGTGGGCCCCCTGGTGGCTCTCCGACGTCCATCTTCTCCTATATGAAGTCTTTCAATGAGAAAAAAAATCAAGAAGGAACTTTTTGGGCCGAGACTCCGCCGCCACGAGGCGGAACCAATCTAGAGCTCCAGCAGAGTTGTTTTGCCGGGGATACTTCCCTCCGGGAGGGGGAAATCATCACCAACGCTCCTCTCATCGGGAGAGGGCAATATCCATCAACATCTTCACCAGCACCATCTCATCTCCAAACCCTAGTTCATCTCTTGTATCCAATTCTTGTCTCAAAGTCCGGGATTGGTGCTAGTAGGTTGCTAGTAGTGTTGATTACTCCTTGTAGTTGATGCTAGTTGGTTTATTTGGTGGAAGATCATATGTTCAGATCCTATATGCATATTATTACCCCTCTGATTATGAACATGAATATGCTTTGTGAGTAATTACGTTTGTTCCGGAGGACAAGGGAGAAGTCTTGCTATTAGTAGTCATGTGAAGTTGGTATTCGTTTGATATTTTGATAAGATGTATGTTGTCTAGCCTCTAGTGGTGTTATGTGAACGTTGACTACATAACACTTCACCATTATTTGGGCCTAGAGGAAGGCATTGGGAAGTAATAAGTAGATGATGGGTTGCTAGAGTGACAGAAGTTTAAACCCTAGTTTATGTGTTGCTTCGTAAGGGGCTGATTTGGATCCACATGTTTCATGCAATTGTTAGGTTTACCTTAATACTTTTGTTGTAGTTGCGGATGCTTGCAATAGAGGTTAATCATAAGTGGGATGCTTGTTCAAATGAGAACAGCACCCAAGCACCAGTCCACCCACATATCAAATTATCAAAGTATCAAACGTGAATCATATGAACGCGAAGAAAACTAGCTTGACGATATTCCCATGTGTCCTCGGGAGCGCTTTTCATTATATAAGAGTTTGTTCCGGCTTGTCCTTTGCTACAAAAAGGATTGGGCCACCTTGTTGAACTTTATTTACTTTTGTTACTTGTTGCTCGTTACAATTTATCTTATCACAAAACTATCTGTTACCACTTATTTCAGTACTTGCAGAGAATACCTTGCTGAAAACCGCTTATCATTTCCTTCTGCTCCTCATTGGGTTCGACACTCTTACTTATCGAAAGGACTACGATAGATCCCCTATACTTGTGGGTCATCATTATTGCATTCATCATGGCATCATGTGCATTGCATCATGTCATCATGTCTTTAATCTTTCCAACTCAACTAAATAAACCGTATGGATCTTTGATCCATTTAAATTGAGGGAACTCACATGGTGGTTTCTCTTTAAAACATACCCTCCCGAGATTTAGGGAGATATTATAAAATATTCCATTGTTTTGGAATCACCCATGAACCCACTTGCATATTAAATCCCTTGGCCTTTTCTTCTTCAAGTTTCGACTCTCTAGCCTTGCCAAAAATCCTTTTACCATTTTCCGGAGATCTACCAAAATTCTCAACATTTTTGGATACTCCTAAAACCTCGTCCTAGTTCAAACCCATTTGAATTAAATTCAAATGAGTTTGAATTCTTATCGTTCGCTCTTGACCATTTCTATTTTCTTGGAACCAGCGCATTTTTGCGAGTCCTGGAAAATTATCCCCGTGCCCAAACTCTTTCTCTAACCTTTCTTTTCTTCCCTTTTTCTTTCTCTTTATTTTTTTCTGTTTTGAAAAGAGTAAGAGAGAGAGAAGGAGCCCAACAGCCAGTATGCCTCCTGGCCTTTTTCCTCTTCCCACCAAATTGTCCTAAGGCCCAGCCACCGGCCTCCCTAGGCGCATCTCTCCCTCTCTACTGGGCCTCCCGTGCAGGCCCACCTTAACCCCACTAACCCTAGCGATCTCCCCTTGTCCCGTCGTCCTCCTCATGCGCCACACCTACAGGGAGAGAGCTCCTCGCACCCGATCCCATCTCCCTCTCCCTCGTTCTCCCAGTGTCGCCACACAGACGCACACATGCGCCGCGCCTCGCCCGATCCCCATCTCCCTTCGGCGAGCACCGTCCCTTTGCCACCCCGCCTCCAAGACCGTTGTCGTCGAGCGCCGCCCTGACCCTGTCGCGGCCACCTCTCCTTCCCCTGCTCCGACCACCATGGCGTGTCTTGCTGCTTCCCCCAGCGCCCAAGCCTTCCCCTCTGCTCCCTCAGCCATGGCGCTCCACCGCCCCTTGTCTCGCCCGCACCGGCGACCAGTAGCAGGTTGCTGCTCCGCGCCGCCCGTCCTTCACGACGTTCCTTCCGTCTCCAGCATTGCCACCGTCCGCGACCACCAGGAGGTCACAGCTCGCCTCGCACCTCTGCTGCCGGCGACCGAGGCCGCTGAAGCATGACCGTCGTCGAACTCCTCGGCCAACCGGGTCGTGTCGTCCCTTCGTCGCGCCCTCCTCCTCTCCTGTCGTTAAGCCATGGCCCAAGCTCCTACTGCAGACGCTGTTTCCCAGCTCCACCCCTGCTCCTTTGCTTCGGGTCCCGGTGTCCCCAGATCGCCAGCAGCGTCGGCCTGCAGCCCCGCACCATGCCCAGAACTGCCATGGGTGTTGACCACTCGCTGCGGCTTTGTCTCCCTCCATTCCGTTGTTGTTCTGGAACCCGCCAAGACCCCGACGACCATGACGGAGTTCGACTACATGGCTATGACCTCGGAGTTGGACCGCAAGCACCAAGTACCCTTCCGGCAAGACCACGGACGCTCGAACGACTACTGACCAAAGACGCAAGTACCACTCTGAACCATGTACGACTACCGAACAAGGAGTATCGCCAAGTTCCATTGTTGAAGATTTCTTCAAGTTCCCCTGGTTTCGGCAAACACCACCCCGCAAGCGCCAAGTACCATGACGGCCCTCGAAGAGTTCGGATTCGACAAGTCCGATGGCGCGCTTGTACAACTACATTATCGAGACCGAGACCGGCAAGACCGACTACACGAAACTGCCAAGTGCCTCGACGCTGCATAAATTTCTTCTCGAACCATGCACTTTGCCATGCCATGCATATTTAAACCGGACATGCATCATACTTGATTTTGCATCATGCCATGTTTATGTCATGGTTGTTTACTATGTTGTTTGCTCCTTTCCGGTGTTGCTTCTTCTTGTTAGTTCCGGTAACATCGCGTTTGTGAGGATCCGT
Organism: Triticum aestivum; assembly: GCF_018294505.1. Lineage (NCBI taxonomy): Eukaryota > Viridiplantae > Streptophyta > Magnoliopsida > Poales > Poaceae > Triticum > Triticum aestivum. Next base: position 474,152,480 of record NC_057797.1, on the reverse strand, counting down.
TCAACTACGTCCGTTTGTCTTCTTCATGGACTCGTTCTTCTTCCTTGCGGGATCTCAGGCAAGTTGACCATACACTCAAAATCACTTCTATCTTTGCTTGCTAGTTGTTCGCTCTTTTGATATGCCGCGATACCTACCACTTGCTATATCATGCCTCCCATATTGCCATGTCAAGCCTCTAACCCACCTTCCTAGCAAACCGTTGTTTGGCTATGTTACCGCTTTTGCTCAGCCCTTCTTATAGCGTTGCTAGTTGCATGTGAAGATGAAGTTTGTTTCATGTTGGAACATGGATATGTTGGGATATCACAATAACTATTATTTTAATTAATGCATCTATATACTTGGCAAAGGGTGGAAGGCTCGGCCTTATGCCTGGTGTTTTGTTCCACTCTTGCCGCCCTAGTTTCCGTCATACCGGTGTTATGTTCCTTGATTTTACGTTCCTTATGCGGTTGGATGTTATGGGAAACCCTTGACAATTCGCTTTGAATAGAACTCCTCCAGCAAGGCCCAACCTTGGTTTTGCATTTGCCTAACAACCTATCACCTTCCCTTGAGTTCTTCAGACTCAAGGGTCATCTTTATTTTAACCCCCCCCCCCCGGCCAGTGCTTCTCTAAGTGTTGGTCCGAACCAGAGCCACTTGCGGCGCCACCTCGGGGAAACTTGAGGGTTGGTTTTAGCTGTACGTAATGTTCATCCGGTTTTGCCCTGAGAATGAGATATGTGCAGCTCCTATTGGGATGTCGACGCATCGGGCGGTCTTGCTGGTCTTGTTTTACCATTGTTGAAATGTCTTGTAACTGGGATTCCGAGACTGATCGGGTCTTCCCGGGAGAAGGAATATCCTTCGTTGACCATGAGAGCTTGTGATGGGCTAAGTTGGGACACCCCTGCAGGGTTTGAACTTTCGAAAGCCGTGCTCGCGGTTATGGGCAGATGGGAATTTGTTAATATCCGGTTGTAGAGAACTTGACACTTAACTTAATTAAAATGCATCAACTGCGTGTGTAGCCGTGATGGTCTCTTCTCGGTGGAGTCCGAGAAGTGAACACGGTTCTTGTGTTATGCTTGAACGTAAGTAGTTTCAGGATCACTTCTTGATCACTTCTAGCTTCTCGACCGTTGCGTTGCTTCTCTTCTCGCTCTCATTTGAGTAGTTTAGCCACCATATATGCTAGTGCTTGATGCAGCTCCACCTCACTACCCCTTTCCTACCCATAAGCTTAAATAGTCTTGATCTCGCGGGTGTGAGATTGTTGAGTCCTCGTGACTCACAGATACTTCCAAACAGTTGCAGGTGCCGATGATACCAGTGCAGGTGGTGCAACCCAGCTCAAGTGGGAGCTCGATGAAGATCTTGTTCGTTGTTTGTGTCTTTTCCGGTTGATCAGTAGTGGAGCCCAGTTGGGACGACCAGGGATCTAGCATTTTGGGCCGTCTTTCTTTATTTTGGTTCTGTAGTCGGACCTTGATTGTATTCTGGTTGATGTATGGTTAACTTGTATTTGTGTGAAGTGGCGATCGTAAGCCAACTCTTTATCCCTTTCTTATTCAGTACATGTGATTGTGTGAAGATTACCCCTCTTGTGACAAACCTACCATGCGGCTATGCCTCTAAGCCGTGCCCCGACACGTGGGAGATATAGCCGCATTGTGGGTGTTACACAGGAGCCCAGCTATGACTGGTTATTACAACGCAGTAAGAAAGCTGGAGAAGAAGTTTGAGGGGTTAGAGCTCCACCACATACCTCGAATCAAGAATCAAGTTGCTGATGATCTGGCAAAGATAGGTTCCACTCGGAAACCTATCCCTAGTAATGTGTTCTTGGAGCATTGATACGTCTCCAACGTATCTATAATTTTTGATTGTTCCATGCTATTATATTATCAACCTTGGATGTTTTATATGCATTTATATGCTATTTTATATGATTTTTGGGACTAACCTATTAACCCAGAGCCCAGTGTCAGTTTCTGTTTTTCCCTTGTTTCAGTGTTTCACAGAATAGGAATATCAAACGGAGTCCAAACGGAATGAAACCTTCGAAAAAGTTATTTTTGGAAAGAAAGCAATACAGGAGACTTGGAGTGCACGTCAGGGGATCAACGAGGAAGCCACGAGGCAGGGGGCGCGCCCACTCCCCCTGGGCGCGCCCTCCACCCTCGCGGGCCCCTCATGGATCCCCCGATGTATTTCTTCCGCCTATATATATCCATATATCCTAAATCTATCGGGGAACACAATAGATCGGGAGTTCCGCCGCCAGAAGCCTCCATAGCCACCGAAAACCAATCTAGACCCGTTCCGGCACCCTGCCGGAGGGGGAACCCCTCTCCGGTGTCCATCTTCATCATCCCGGCGCTCTCCATAATGAGGAGGGAGTAGTTATCCCTCGGGGCTGAGGGTATGTACCAGTAGCTATGTGTTTGATCTCTCTCTCTCTCTCTCTCTCTCTCTCTCTCTCTCGTGTTCTTGAGGTGATACGATCTTGATGTATCACGAGCTTTGCTATTATATTTGGATCCTATGATGTTTCTTCCCCCCTCTACTCTCTTGTAATGGATTGAGTTTCCCCTTTGAAGTTATCTTATCAGATTGAGTCTTTAAAGATTTGAGAACACTTGATGTATCTCTTGCCGTGTGTATCTGTGGTGACAATGGGATATCACGTGATTCACTTGATGTATGTTTTGGTGATCAACTTGCGGGTTCCGCCCATGAACCTATGCATAGGGGTTGGCACACGTTTTCGTCGTGATTCTCCGGTAGAAACTTTGGGGCACTCTTTGAGGTTCTATCTGTTGGTTGAATAGATGAATTTGACATTGTGTGATGCATATCGTATAATCACACCCACGTATACTTGAGGTGACATTGGAGTATCTAGGTGACATTAGGGTTTTGGTTGATTTGTGTCTTAAGGTGTTATTCTAGTACGAACTCTAGGGATGTTTGTGACACTTATAGGAATAGTCCAACGGATTGATTGGAAAGAATAACTTTGAGGTGGTTTCATACCCTACCATAATCTCTTTGTTCATTCTCCGTTATTAGTGACTTTGGAGTGACTCTTTGTTGCATGTTGAGGGATAGTTCTGTGATCCAATTATGTTATTATTGTTGAGAGAACTTGCACTAGTGAAAGTATTAACCCTAGGGCTTGTTTCCTAGCATTGCAATACCGTTTACGCTCATTTTTATCATTAGTTACCTTGCTGTTTTTATATTTTCAGATTACAAAAACCATTATCTACTATCCATATACCACTTGTATCACCATCTCTTCGCCGAACTAGTGCACCTATACAATTTACCATTGTATTGGGTGTGTTGGGGACACAAGAGACTCTTTGTTATTTGGTTGCAAGGTTGCTTGAGAGAGACCATCTTCATCCTACGCCTCCTACGGATTGATAAACCTTAGGTCATCCACTTGAGGGAAATTTGCTACTGTCCTACAAACCTCTGCACTTGGAGGCCCAACAATGTCTACAAGAAGAAGGTTGTGTAGTAGACATCAAGATCTTTTCTGGCGCCATTGCTGGGGAGGTTAGTGCTTGAAGGTATATCTTTATATCTTGCAATCGAATCTTTTTCTTTCTTGTTTTAGCACTAGATTAGTTTAAAAAAGAAAATTACAAAAATATGGAATTGAGTTTGTCTCATACGCTTCATCTTTTTAATATCTTCCGTGAGTATGATGGGAAGGAAAATTGTGCTCAAGTGCTAGAGGAAGAAGTCTATAAAATGTTTGGCACTAAATCTTTGAATAATGAGCATGATTGCAATGTTGTTAGTATGAACTCCTTGAATATCCATAGTACTAATGATGATTGCACTAGTTATGATGAAAATGTCTCCTATAAACATGTCAATTTTTGTGGAGTGCATTGGGTTTGCAAGTACACACCAAACAGGAAAGATAGATTTTGCAAGAGGCATAAGTACTTAGAAACTAAATTGTTGCAAGAAAGGCTAGATGTTTGTGCTGAAGATTTAAATTTTCTTGGCCATACTTGTGAGCTTTGCAATGAACTTGGTCATTTAACCATCTAATGCAAATTGTTTCATGATCTAATCGTTTCCAAAAATTGTGATGACTTGATTTCTCTTGCACATCATAATGAACTTAGTTAGTTTGCTTATGGGTTACGAAGAAATGAAACGTATAACTATCTCCCAGTTTTTGCCCGTGAGAAACTTCTTGGCTTTGATCTAGAGGAAATTTATATGTATTGTGCGGTGAATTGCATTGAAAATCCTTATATTGCCAGTTACATAAAGAAAAGAAAACAAACAGAAGATGAAGTGGATACTAATAAAAGGGAAGAGACTTCCCAATACCCTCCTATTATTTCTTATGATGAATCAGGTAACAAGGAGGAGCCCCCTATTCAACCAATCTCATTAATAAGGAGCTCCAAAAGGAGGATTGAACCCACACATGATGTGGTGAAGAAGAAGAAAAGAAAAAGGAAGAGAGGTAAAAAGATATCTCTCCCAAATAGTGCTGCTCATATTACCATTGTGCCTCATGAAAATATAATTGTGGAAGATAATGATACTTCTTATGATCTTGAAAATCTTTTTGGTACTTGTTTGGAAGAATATGATAATTGCTATACTATTGGTTCTATCCATACTATTAATGATGAGAGTGATTATGCTTATGATATGAAAAGGCCCAAGCTTGGGGATGCTATGTTTGATGAAGATGATGTTTTTGAGAATATATTTGCTGCAATTAATGTTTGTCCGGGGATGCTACGTTTAATCAAGATGATATTTTTAGTCTCCCAAGTTTTGATATGCAAATTTACAATGATGATAGCATGCCTCCTACCTATGATGATTATTGTGATGATACTTATGCTATAAAAAGTAGTGATTATATTTATAAAACTTGTCATGATTATGATTACCTCTTTTCTTAACATTACTCTTTTAATGTGGAAACAATTTATAGTATTCGAGTCTCTTATGATACTCCCACTATTCCGAAGGAGAAGAATTTTGCTTATGTGGAGAGTAATAAAAATTCTATGCTTGTAGATCATGAAAAGAATGCTTTAGTGTCAGTGTTCTGGGAACGGGGGTCCCCAGACTTGCCTGCCTGCGGCGTGGCTCAAGCGGGGCCCAGCGTGACCCATCTTTATCAGCTCAAGTTCAAAGACCCTCGCGAGGGGCCAAGCCTCGCGGGGCAGACGACGGGAAGCTTCCTCAGAGGCAGCCTCATCAGGCAAGCTCGCGAGGAGGCAGAGAGATCAAGGCAGGGGTACCTCGCAAGGAACCCGTGACGCAAGCCATGACGATCGAGACCAGGCGGGGCGCCGGCCTGCGCAGTGTCCTTGTTTCCCCTTTGGTGCAAAGGGGGCAAGCACAGGCCAAGGCATCAGGCAAAGGTTACCGTTCCGGTGCAACGAGACCAAGACCAGCCGGACGATAGGACGGAGGTCACCATGGAGCCCAAGACGGCGTCATCGCCAGTGCTTTTGGCAGCCGAAGACCACCTTTGGTCAGGATAATTTGTACTAGATGTTCCCCTTCGAAATGGCCAATTGTTGGCGCCCTTCCCGCTCATTAATTGGGGAGAGGCCCAGGGCCTCTATAAATAGAGCTAGCCACCACAGAGTAGGGGGAGACCCCCGGAGAGATATGGTAGAACCCTAGCAAAGAGAGAGAGGGAGAGGCGACTGAACTCACCCTAGCAGTTCATCGCACCAGCTCAAGAACACCTCTCGCGAGGCTGTTCTTCCCTTGTACTGTCTATCATTAGCCTAGAGGCAATCCACCACACCACACACTGGAGTAGGGTATTACACCACACCGGTGGCCCGAACCAGTATAAACATCGTGTCTCTTGTGTTGTTCATCATTTTCATCTTAGTTCGCACGAGAGGATCAGACATAGATCGGTAGGGGAGAGATCTCCACGCGCACCCCAGTGTTCGAACCTCAAGGGTCTGCTGGAACCCGAAACCCGACATTTGGCGCACCAGGTAGGGGTGCGCCGGAGTCCTCCTTCCTCCGCGTCGCGTTCCGCCGCTTCTCCACCCAGATGTCAAGCAACCCGGCTGCCAACGCCAACTGCTGGGCGGCGTGGCCCGCCCACGCCGTGTCACCATCTCAGAGCGACCTCAACCTTGCGCCTCAGGTAGCTCGCGCTCCGCAGGGCGCTACGGGGCGCGGGCGATGCAGCCAGACGCCGCCTGCCCTCACGCCATGGCAGGTGCGGGCTGCAGCAAGGGCCTCGAACCACGCCGCTGCCACGGTGCCATACACCCGACGGGAGCAGGCAAACTCCAGGGCCGCGCTCACGGTGGCCCGAGAGCTAGTACAGTGCCGCTTGCTGGAAGGCGGCCGCGACGTGTTGTCGGAGCGAGTGGCCGAGCTCCTGGACGCCGCCGCCTCGTGAGCGCCCCCCTTCTGCATCCAGCTGTCGCCCTGGATCCAGGACAGGTCACACGACGGCATTATGCGTGCCCACGTGATTTCAGGAAGGCCCCAGGGCCGGTCCAGCGCCAACACCTCCGCCGGCACCGGGCGGCAGATCACGCCGGCCCTTCCCCAGGCCAACAAAGGGATGCGCGCCGTGGCCTTTGGCCTTCGCGGACCACCGTGTCATCACATACAAGGCGACGCCCCAAGCCAGACTGCATGGCATGCGGGGCGCTACAGCGAGGTCCACGAGGTGGTCGCCGTGGAGGCCTATGTACCCCGCATGGTGGATCAAGGGCGCGAGCTGGAAGAAGGTCACGGCTCATTCCCCGGGCCCGGCTGGGACGAGGAGGCACCGGAAGCCGAGCTCTTTCAGGAACCCCAAGAGAGCATCGACAATTGCGCCGACAGCGGCAACTATCGGGTACCACTCATCCCTTAGGAGCAAGCTTACGCTAACCATGGGTCGCAGGAGGTACAGGTCGCCACAGCGGATGGCTGCCCCAATGCTGCATCCTCTTATCCCTCGGGAGGAGGGTGCAGGGGGCTGCCGGAAAGGGGCCAAGATCCGGGCTCCCCCTCGCGGCGGTCGGGTCAAGATGTTCTCCGGAGGTAGGCCCTTTGCCGGGGAAGTGCCCCATGGCCTGCCCCCGGCGGAGGACCCGTGGTCGTCGGGGGAACCGCTGGCGACCGCTCAACCCCTTTGGCGTCGTCCTTGGTTTCCGGTCACCGTCAATGGCGGCAGAGTGAGGCGCAAGGTGGGGCCCTCGTCTGGCGATATGAAGCAAGGCCAGTACCTGTGAAGAAGGCCCAGTGCCTGTGAAGCTCACCGCCCCGTGACACTCTCATGTAATAATGAGTGGGGCTGTACATGCCCCGGAGTCTCAGGAGCACCGGCCTCAGGCCCTGGGGCTCCCGCCCACGCCCAGTGGCAGCACTTAGCTCCACGCTGGTGAGAAGACGTCGAAGACTAGACTAGGCGCTGGACGCGGCTTTTTTATTTTTCTTCCGCCTTTTTGCTTTTTTGCTTCTTCCTTGTCAGCAAGTTTCTTTGGTTTGGATTTAAGTTGGATTTGAGTTCGAAGCTTGCGTGCATTCAGGGAGGGGGTGTTTAGTCTCGTTCGAGCAATCTCTCGTGTTCTGGTTTTGGATTTACGCCCCAAGCTAGTGTCAGCTGCCCCCCTCACGAGCCCCCCGTGAGCCGGGTCGAGCCAGGCACACCTACAGCCAGGACCACTGTCTCTGCACCCTCTCCGGAGGTCCTCATCACAGGATCAACAGGTTAATCGAGGGACGCCGGAGGCGTAGCATCCCTCTGTAGGCCTACTCAGGGCACGCCAGGGCCGGAAGGTAAACGAATCAACCGAACCATCACCGGGCTAGCGACTAAACTCACGCATAACGTTGTGCTCACCAGAGTACGGATTACAAATCTTTACATGAGGGCCCTCCCCTCCCAAAATGCTCTTATATTCTTCAGGGCCAAGCCCGAGTCTTCTTCATGCAGGATAAACTACGGAGACATGCGGTCAGTCGGACATATCACTCACCACGTCTTTTGGGGCGCCCTCGGAAGCGTCACTGGCGTCGTTGACATTGTCACCACCGCCGCCAGCATCCCCATCATCGTCACGATCGTCCACAACATCGCCTTCATTGGCGCCCACGACCACGCCGTCGTCATCAGACGCGAAGGCCCTAACGAGGGCGTCCATGTTGTCCTCCACCCACCGCCCCAGGTCACCTCGGACGGCAATGGGCACGGGTGCAATGGCAGCATCGAAGTCAAAGTGGGGGTCCCTGTCCTGCAGATAGCTGAAGACACGGGAGAAGGCACGCCCGAGCAAGGCTTGGCTCCTCTCTTCGACAAGCCAGCGGGACCTCTCGGACCGGTTCTCCAGAAGCGTCACCACATCAGTGAAAAATTGGAGGTTGCCGGCGTAGTTGACCTCATGTGGCTCCCTAGCAGCAGCCTTGCAGACATAGCCCAAAGCTGTGTTGGCCCTCTCTCGGAGCGTTTGAAGCATGGGGGCATGCACATGCTCCAGAACCCACCGCCGACGGAGCCCGTCCTCACTTTGCTGCGCGACGGCCTCGGCGTCATCGACCCTCTGTTGAAGAAGAAGCTGCTCGGCCCGGGAAGAGGACAGCTCCGCCTGCGCCACGCCGAGGGCGGGTGCGGAGGAGTCCGCACGCCGCGTTGCTTCGGTCAGTTTGGCCCTGAGGGCTGCGGTCCTGCCCTCGGCCTCGGCCTTGATCAGCCCCAACCTCGTCCCGTGTTCGCGCTCGAGGGCCGAGCGAGCTTTCGCCACGTGGTGATTGACTTCTTCCTGGGCTCGGGCTTCGCGCGTGGCAACGTCATCCTTTGCCTGGGCCACCAGGCGCTCCCTCGTCTCCAACCGCTCAAGGTCAAGGTTGCGCTCGGCGGCCTCCAGCGTCAGCACCTCCTCGCACTTCAGAAGCTCCACCCGGTCGACAGAGGCCGCCCCCATTGACTCAAGGGCCGCCTGGCGCAATTCCACTTGCTGCTCCAGGGAGTTGCTCCAGGCATGGAGCTCCCGTGCGCGCTCCTCCGCATCCTTGCACCGCCGGTCTGCCTCCCGAGCCTCCTCAACGGCCAGGGAGCAGGCCTCCCGTGAAGCTGCCAGCGATGCCTCGGCCTTCAAGTTGTCAAGATCACGTTGATGATGCGCGAGGGCTACGACAACCCTTAGTTTGCACTTCTCCTCAACAAGGCGCAAACCTTCGGCCTCAAGGCGCGCATACTCGTCAGCAAGCTCTGCCCCGATTCGGCTCACCGCATCCGCCGCCCCCTGGAGGAACTCTTCACGAATGGCACAACGCTCCCGAGCACGCCTAAGCACCTCTTCCACATCACCTTCTTCTGCAGGAGCATGCAGAGGGCCCCGGGGCGGTAAGCCCCCTCCAGGCGTGGGGCAGGGGGCTGCCGCCCCAGCCGTCGCGGATGGACCGCCCTGAGAGTCCGGCCCGGCGTCGATCCACCCACGGAGGAGGAGCCAAGGACAGACCTCAGCCATTCGCCTTCTATGACCAGAGAAGGGGCACGGGGCAAGCCTGACGTGCCCCAAGAAGACTCGCGAAGAAAGGGCATCGGGCGAGCAAGCTTGAGGCGCCCTATGGAGTAGATCACTCCACCAACTGGTCCAGCAGCGAGGGCGCCACCTGAGCTCGGCGCACCCGGAGCCAGCAAAGGGGGCGAAGCTGCTAGGGCTGGTTCCTGGGTCAACTCGACGGACTCAGCAAGGCGGGACCTGAAGGGCCACGGTCAGCCACAAGGATAACAGAGCAAGTGAGCAGGGAAAGAAGAAGGCTTACTCATCCATGGCAAAGTACTTCCTGTGCTTCAACAAGCGGCAAGGGCGGTCACTGCTGCTTGAGGCCTCCTTCCTCTTGCGAAGGGCCTCGAAGTCTACACAAAACCGACCCAAGCGCCTGGGGTGGGGGTCGGCCTGGGGCGCAGAAGAAGCCTCAGGATTGTCGGCGCCGAAGGAGTCAGCTTTGGGGGCACCATCGGGCGCCGCCTCGCGAAGAACGGCTGGGGGCTCGGGAGCCCCGCCCTCAGGAGCCGTAGGCCAAAACCCTGCATCAACCGCCGCCCAAGGGCGGGCCTCGGGAGATGCCGCCTTTGAGGCTTCACGCGGCGCCACCACCTCGACATCAGCCACCTCGGCCCCTGCCGGCTCTCTTCCCGCTCTGTCACCTGGGGAGGGACCGCTGTGGGCGGCGGGGGGAGCAACCACGACAACTGGGTTCTCGCGTGGCCCCTTGAGGCCAGCCGGGCACAGACCCCACTCATCAAAGCTGGGCATCTGCTTCACGAAATCGGCCCTGCCGGAACAAAGGTACAGAAGGACGCCACCGCTTCGTAGGCTGCCTGGGGAAGGATCACCAGTCAAGACCCGAAGCACCGTCCGCAGCACTTCGGGCACCAAATCCTCCTCCTGAAGCCGCATGCGGTCTCCGCGCCCCGCAAAGTCCCACATCCGGCGAGAGTGGCGCTAGAGAGGAGCAATGCGACACAGAAGGAACTCCCTCACCACCTTGGGCGTTGTCACATTGTGCGCCCTCAAACTTTCGAAGCGGCGTCAGACGAAAGCGAGCCGGGGGCTCGCGAGCTGTTCATGACCCCAGCCTGGGTTGGGAACAACAGGCAAGGTCGGGTGCGAGAGCAAGGGGCTAGGCACCCCGACGTCCACGTACAGCCACTGCTCTCTGAACCTGGCCTAAGAAGGCGGAAGGCCGAAGTCAATCCCTAAAGCAGCCGTCTCGGGCACGGCGAAGAAGCTTACACACCCCGAGCACTGAGTGGGATCGCTCAGACGCAAAGAGAAGAAGTGTCGCAGCAGAGCAACAGAAGGAGGGATGCCTATCATCGCCTCGCACACGAAAGCAAAGACGGCCAAGAGGGTAATGGACTTCGGCCTGAGGTGCATCATGTGGATCTGATAATGGGATAGCACAACATTGAAGAAAGCAGAAAAGGGGGGAACCAGACCCGCCCATAGGGCATCGGCGAAGAATCGGACCTCCGTGACGGTCCTAGCAAGAAAGGCATGGGATGCGGGCCAAACTGTTGTCCAGCCGCACTCGTTGAAGATGGAAGCGAGGGCGGAGTGGACCTTGTCCAAGGCTTCCGGGTTGAGTATGATTGACCTATCGACGGCGGGGGCCGCTGCTGGAGGTGCGCAGGACGAAGGCGCGGGCTTCTTCCCCCTTCCCTTCTTTGTCGGCGCCATGGCGTTGGGGAAGGGGAAGAGCTCAGGCCGGATTGGCGGCGGAGGTTGGAGCTCGGAGAAGAGGAAAGGTAGGAGGCGAGCGAGCAGCTAAAGGAGGAACAACTGTGTGCAACTACGGGTCTGCTTAGCCGGGCGCGTAGCAAGGCGTCGTGAGAAGTGCAGACACCCACGCCCAATCAACCGCCACACGGCGCCCAAGGCCGTAGGCTGTTAGGGCCCGCGGTGCTTCGCGCTTGCCCCTTTGCTTCTCTGCTAAGCCAAGCCCACGCGCGCCTTGGGCATGGGGGCTACTATCAGCGTTCTGGGAACGGGGGTCCCCAGACTTGCCTGCCTGCGGCATGGCTCAAGTGGGGGCCCAGCGCGGCCCATCTTCATTAGCTCAAGCTCAAGACCCTCGCGAGGGGCCAAGCCTCGCGGGGCGGATGACAGGAAGCTTCCTCAGAGGCAGCCTCATCAGGCAGGCTCACGAGGAGGCGGAGAGATCAAGGCAGGGGTACCTCGCGAGAAACCCGTGACACAAGCCATGACGATCAAGACCAGGCGGGCGCCAGGTGGGCGCCGGCCTGTGCAGTGTCCTTGTTTTCCCTTTGGTGCAAAGGGGGCAAGCACAGGACAAGGCATCAGGCAAAGGTTACCATTCTGATGCAACGAGACCAAGACCGTGGAGCCCAGGACGGTGTCATCGCCAGTGCTTTTGGCAGCCGAAGACCACCTTTGGTCAGGATAACTTGTATTAGATGTTCCCCTTTGAAATGGCCAATTGTTGGCGCCCTTCCCGCTCATTATTTGGGGAGAGGCCCAGGGCCTCTATAAATAGAGCTAGCCACCACACAAGGAGGGGACGACGGCTGGAAATCTAGTAGAACCATAGCAAAGAGAGAGGAAGAGGAGACTGAACTCACCCTAGCAGTTCATCGCACCAGCTCAAGAACCCCTCTCGCGAGGCTGTTCTTCCCTTGTACTGTCCATCATCAGCCCAGAGGCAATCCACCACACCACACATTGGATTAGGGTATTACACCACAACGGTGGCCCGAACCAGTATAAACATCGTGTCTCTTGTGTTTTTCATCATTTTCATCTTAGTTCGCACGAGAGGATCGGACGTAGATCGATAGGGGAGAGATCTCCGTGCGCCCCCCAGTGTTCAAACCTCAAGGGTCTGCCGGAACCCGAAACCCGACATTTAGGTGTTGGTTATATTGTTGAATTCATTCATGATGCTACTGAAAATTATTATGAGGGAGGAATATATGCTAGTAGGAATTGCAATAATATCAAGTTTCCTCTCTATGTGCTTAAAGTTTTGAAGTTATGCTTGTTTTACCTTCCTATGCAAGTTGATTCTTGTTTCCATAAGTTGTTTGCTCACAAAATCCCTATGCATAGGAAGTGGGTTAGACTTAAATGTGCTAGTCATATTCTTCATGATTCTCTCTTTATGTTTCAATTCTTATCTTATATGTGAGCATCATTGAAATCATCATGCCTGGCTAGGGGCGTCAAACGATAGTGCTTGTTGGGAGGCAACCCAATTTTATTTTGTTCCTTGCTTTTTGTTCCTGTTTAGTAATAAATAATTTATCTATCCTCTGTTTAGATGTGGTTTTATGTGTTTAATTAGTGTTTGTGCCAAGTAGAACCATTGGGAAGACTTGGGAAAGTTTTGTTGATCTTGCTGTAAAAAACAGAAATTTTAGCGCTCACGAGAATGGCTGCCATTTTTTATTGGAGAGTGCTATTTAGTTAATTATTTTTGCAGATGATTAATAGATAAATTCCTCACATCCAGCAATTTATTTTAGAATTTTTGAGGTTCCAGAAGTTTGCGTTAGTTACAGATTACTACAGACTGTTCTGTTTTTCATGTGTTGTTTACTTATTTTGATGAATCTATGGCTAGTAAAAGAGTTTATAAACCATAGAGAAGTTGGAATACAGTAGGTTTAACACCAATATAAATAAATAATGAGTTCATTACAGTACCTTGAAGTGGTGTATTGTTTTATTTCGCTAACCGAGCTCACGAGATTTTCTACTTTAAGTTTTGTGTTGTGAAGTTTTCAAGTTTTGGGTTAAGTTTTCATGGATTATGGAACAAGGAGTGGCAAGAGCCTAAGATTGGGGATGCCCAAGGCACCCCAAGGTAATATTCAAGGACAACCAAAAGCCTATGCTTGGGGATGCCCCGGAAGGCATCCCCTCTTTCGTCTTCGTTCATTGGTAACTTTACTTGAAGCTATATTTTTATTCACCACATGATATGTGTTTTGCTTGGAGCGTCATTTTATTTTCTTTAGCTTTGCTTGCGGTTTGAATAAAATACCAAGATCTGAAATTATTAAGTGTTAGAGAGTCTTCACATAGTTGCATAATTGTTCGACTACTCATTGATCTTCACTTATATCTTTCAGAGTAGTTTGTCATTTGCTCTAGTGCTTCACTTATATCCTTTTAGAGCACACTGGTGGTTTTATTTTATAGAAATAGATGAACTCTCATGCTTCACTTATATTATTTTGAGAGTCCTAAACAATATTGTAATTTGCTTTGGTTATGAAACTAGTCCTAATATGATGGGCATCCAAGAGGGATATAATAAAAACTTTCATATAAATGCATTGAATACTAAGAGAAGTTTGATACTTGATAATTGCTTTGAGACATGGAGATGGTGATATTAGAGTCGTGCTAGTTGAGTAGTTGTGAATTTGAGAAATGCTTGTGCTGAAGTTTGTGATTCCCGTAGCATGCACGTATGGTGAACCATTATGTTAAGAAGTCGGAGCATGATGTATTTATTGATTGTCTTCCTTATGAGTGGCGGTCGGGGACGAGAGATGGTCTTTTCCTACCAATCTATCCCCCTAGGAGCATGCGTGTAGTACTTTGTTTCGATAACTAATAGATTTTTGCAATAAGTATGTGAGTTCTTTATGACTAATGTTAAGTCCATGGATTATACGCACTCTCACCCTTCCACCATTGCCAGCTTCTCTAGTACCGCGCAACTTTCGCCGGTACCATAAACCCATTTACCTTCCTCAAAACAGCCACCATACCTACCTATTATGGCATTTCCATAGCCATTCCGAGATATATTGCCATGCAACTTTCCACCGTTCCGTTATTATGACACGCTTCATCATTGTCATATTGCTTTGCATGATCATGTAGTTGACATTGTATTTGTGGCAAGGCCACCGTTCATAATTCTTTCATACATGTCACTCTTGATTCATTGCATATTCCGGTAAACCGCCGGAGGCGTTCATATAGAGTCATATTTTTTTTCTAAGAATCGAGTTGTAATTCTTGAGTTGTAAGTAAATAAAAGTGTGATGATCATCATTATTAGAGCATTGTCCCAGTGAGGAAAGGATGATGGAGACTATGATTCCCCCACAAGTCGGGATGAGACTCCGGACGAAAATAAATAAATAAAAGAGGCCAAAGAAGCCCAAATAAAAAAGAGAAAATAGGCCATAAAAAGAGAAGGCCCAAATAAATAAAATAAAATAAATGAGAGAAAAAGAGAGAAGGGACAATGCTACTATCCTTTTTACCACACTTGTGCTTCAAAGTAGCACCATGATCTTCATGATAGAGAGTCTCCTATGTTGTCAGTTTCATATACTAGTGGGAATCTTTCATTATAGAACTTGGCTTGTATATTCCAATGATGGGCTTCCTCAAAATGCCCTAGGTCTTCGTGAGCAAGCGAGTTGGATGCACACCCACTTAGTTTCTTTTGTTGAGCTTTCATACATTTATAGCTCTAGTGCATCTATTGCATGGCAATCCCTAATCACTCACATTGATATCTATTGATGGGCATCTCCATAGCCCGTTGATATGCCTAGTTGATGTGAGACTATCTTCTCCTTTTTGGTCTTCTCCACAACCACCATTTTATTCCACCTATAGTGCTATGTCCATGGCTCACGCTCATGTATTTGCGTGAAGATTGAAAAATTTTGAGAACATCAAAATTATGAAACAATTGCTTGGCTTGTCATTGGGGTTGTGCATGATTTGAATACGTTGTGTGGTGAAGATGGAGCATAGCCAGACTATATGATTTTGTAGGGATAACTTTCTTCCGCCATGTTATTTTGAAGAGACATAATTGCTTTGTTAGTATGCTTGAAGTATTATTATTTTTATGTCAATATTAAACTTTTGTCTTGAATCTTATGGATCTAAATATTCTTGCCACAATAAAGAGAACTACATGGATAAATATGTTAGGTAGCATTCCACATCAAAAATTCTGTTTTTATCATTTACCTACTCGAGGACGAGCAGGAATTAAGCTTGGGGATGTTGATACGTCTCCAACGTATCTATAATTTTTGATTGTTCCATGCTATTATATTATCAACCTTGGATGTTTTATATGCATTTATATGCTATTTTATATGATTTTTGGGAATAACCTATTAACCCAGAGCCCAGTGCCAGTTTCTATTTTTCCCTTGTTTCAGTGTTTCGCAGAAAAGGAATATCAAACGGAGTCCAAACGGAATGAAACCTTCGGAAAATTATTTTTGGAAAGAAAGCAATATGGGAGACTTGGAGTGCACGTCAGGGGATCAACGAGGAAGCCACGAGGCAGGGGACGCGCCCTCCACCCTCGTTGGCCCCTCGTGGTTACCCTGATGTATTTATTTTGCCTATATATATCCATATACCCTAAAACTATCGGGGAACACAATAGATCGGGAGTTCTGCCGCCATAAGCCTCCGTAGCCACCGAAAACCAATCTAGACCCGTTCTGGCACCCTGCCGGAGGGGGAATCCCTCTCCAGTGGCCATCTTCATCATCCCGACGCTCTCCATGACGAGGAGGGAGTAGTTATCCTCGGGGTTGAGGGTATATACCAGTAGCTATGTGTTTGATCTCTCTCTCTCTCTCATGTTCTTGAGGTGATACGATCTTGATGTATCACAACTTTGCTATTATATTTGGATCCTATGATGTTTCTCCCCCCTCTACTCTCTTGTAATGGATTGAGTTTCCCCTTCGAAGTTATCTTATCGGATTGAGTCTTTAAAGATTTGAGAACACTTGATGTATGTCTTGCCGTGTGTATCTGTGGTGACAATGGGATATCACGTGATTCACTTGATGTATGTTTTGGTGATCAACTTGCGGGTTCCACCCATGAACCTATGCATAGGGGTTGGCACATGTTTTTGTCGTGATTCTCCGGTAGAAACTTTGGGGCACTCTTTGAGGTTCTATGTGTTGGTTGAATAGATGAATTTGAGATTGTGTGATGCATATCGTATAATCATACCCACGGATACTTGAGGTGACATTGGAGTATCTAGGTGACATTAGGGTTTTGGTTGATTTGTGTCTTAAGGTGTTACTCTAGTACGAACTCTAGGGTTGTTTGTGACACTTATAGGAATAGCCCAACGGATTGATTGGAAAGAATAACTTGGAGGTGGTTTCGTACCTTACCATAATCTATTCGTTCGTTCTCTGCTATTAGTGACTTTGAGGTGACTCTTTGTTGCATGTTGAGGGATATTTATGTGATCCAATTATGTTATTATTGTTGAGAGAACTTGCACTAGTGAAAGTATGAACCCTAGGCCTTGTTTCCTAGCATTGCAATACCGTTTACGCTCATTTTTATCATTAGTTACCTTGCTGTTTTTATATTTTCAGATTACAAAAACCATTATCTACTATCCATATACCACTTGTATCACCATCTCTTCACCGAACTAGTGCACCTATACAATTTACCATTGTATTGGGTGTGTTGGGGACACAAGAGACTCTTTGTTATTTGGTTGCAGGGTTGCTTGAGAGAGACCATCTTCATCCTACGCCTCCTACGGATTGATAAACCTTAGGTCATCCACTTGAGGGAAATTTGCTACTGTCCTACAAACCTCTGCACTAGGAGGCCCAACAACATCTACAAGAAGAAGGTTGTGTAGTAGACATCAAGCTCTTTTCTGGTGCCGTTGCCGGGGAGGTTAGTGCTTGAAGGTATATCTTTAGATCTTGCACTCGAATCTTTTTGTTTCTTGTTTTAGCACTAGTTTAGTTTAAAAAATAAAATTACAAAAAATATGTAATTGAGTTTGCCTCATACGCTTCATCTTTTTAATATCTTTCGTGAGTATGATGGGAAGGAAAATTGTGCTCAAGTGCTAGAGGAAGAAGTCTATAAAATGTTTGGCACTAAATCTTTGAATGATGAGAATGATTGCAATGTTGTTAGTATGAACTCCTTGAATATCCATAGTACTAATGATGATTGCACTAGTTATGATGAAAATGTCTCCTATAAACATGTCAATTTTTGTGGAGTGCATTGGGTTTGCAAGTACACACCAAATAGGGAAGATAGATTTTGCAAGAGGCATAGGTACTTAGAAACTAAATTGTTGCAAGAAAGGCTAGATGTTTGTGCTGAAGATTTAAATTTTCTTGGCCATGCTTGTGAGCTTTGCAATGAACATGGTCATTTAACCATCTGATGCAAATTGTTTCATGATCTAATCGTTTCCAAAAATTGTGATGACTTGATTTCTCTTGCACATCATAATGAACTTAGTTTGCTTATGGGTTACAAAGAAATGAAACGTATAACCAACTATCTCCCAGTATTTGTCCGTGATAAACTTCTTGGCTTTGATCTAGAGGAAATTTATATGTATTGTGCGGTGAATTGCATTGAAAATCCTTATATTGCCAATTACATAAAGAAAAGAAAACAAACATAAGATGAAGAGGATACTAATAAAAGGGAAGAGACTTCCCAATACCCTCCTATTATTTCTTATGATGAATCGGGTAACAAGGAGGAGCCTCCTATTCAACCAATCTCATTAATAAGGAGCTCCAAAAGGAGGATTGAACCCACACATGATGTGGTGAATAAGAAGAAAAGAAAAAGGAAGAGAGGTAAAAAGATATCTCTCCCAAATAGTGCTGCTCCTATTACTATTGTGCCTCATGAAAATATAATTGTGGAAGATAATGATACTTCTTATGATCTTGAAAATCTTTTTGGCACTTGCTTGGAAGAATATGATAATTGCTATACTATTGGTGCTATCCATACTATTAATGATGAGAGTGATTAGGCTTATGATATGAAAAGGCCCAAGCTTGGGGATGCTATGTTTGATGAAGATGATGTTTTTGAGAATATATTTGCTGCAATTAATGTTTTTCCCAAGCTTGGCGATGCTACGTTTAATCAAGATGATATTTTTAGTCTACCAAGTTTTGATATGCAAATTTACAATGATGATAGCATGGCTCCTACCTATGATGATTATTGTGATGATACTTATGCTATAAAAAGTAGTGATTATATTTATAAAACTTGTCATGATTATTATTACCCCTTTTCTTAACATTACTCTTTTAATGTGGAAACAATTTATAGTATTCGAGTCTCTTATGATACTCCCACTATTCCGAATGAGAAGAATTTTGCTTATGTGGAGAGTAATAAAAATTCTATGCTTGTAGATCATGAAAAGAATGCTTTAGGTTCTGATTATATTGTTGAATTCACTCATGATGCTACTGAAAATTATTATTAGGGAGGAATATATGCTAGTAGGAATTGCAATAATATCAAGTTTCCTCTCTATGTGCTTAAAGTTTTGAAGTTATGCTTGTTTTACCTTCCTATGCAAGTTGATTCTTGTTTCCATAAGTTGTTTGCTCACAAAATCCCTATGCACAGGAAGTGGGTTAGACTTAAATGTGCTAGTCATATTCTTCATGATGCTCTCTTTATGTTTCAATTCTTATCTTATATGTGAGCATCATTGAAATCATCATGCCTGGCTAGGGGCGTCAAACGATAGCGCTTGTTGGGAGGCAACCCAATTTTATTTTGGTCCTTGCTTTTTGTTCCTGTTTAATAATAAATAATTCATCTAGCCTCTGTTTATACGTGGTTTTATGTGTTTAACTAGTGTTTGTGCCAAGTAGAACCGTTGGGAAGACTTGGGGAAAGTTTTGTTGATCTTGCTGTAAAAAACAGAAACTTTAGCGCTCACGAGAATGGCTGCCATTTTTTATTGGAGAGTGATATTTAGTTAATTATTTTTTAAGATAATTAATAGATAAATTCCTCACGTCCAGCAATTTATTTTAGAATTTTTGAGGCTACAGAAGTTTGCGTTAGTTACAGATTACTACAGACTATTCTGTTTTTGACAGATTCTGTTTTTCATGTGTTGTTTACTTATTTTGATGAATCTATGGCTAGTAAAAGAGTTTATGAACCATATAGAAATTGGAATACAGTAGGTTTAACACCAATATAAATAAATAATGAGTTCATTACATTACCTTGAAGTAGTGTTTTGTTTTCTTTCGCTAACGGAGCTCACGAGATTTTCTACTTTAAGTTTTGTGTTGTGAAATTTTCAAGTTTTGATTTAAGTTTTGATGGATTATGGAACAAGGAGTGACAAGAGCCTAAACTTGGGGATGCCCAATGCATCCCAAGGTAATATTCAAGGACAACCAAAAGCCTAAGCTTGGGGATGCCCCGGAAGGCATCCCCTCCTTCGTCTTCGTTCATTGGTAACTTTACTTGGAGCTATATTTTTATTCACCACATGATATGTGTTTTGCTTGGAGCGTCATTTTATTTTATTTAGCTTTGCTTGATGTTTGAATAAAATACCAAGATCTGAAATTATTAAATGTTAGAGAGTCTTCATATAGTTGCATAATTTTTCGACTACTCATTGATCTTCACTTATATCTTTCGGAGTAGTTTGTCATTTGTTTTAGTGCTTCACTTATATCCTTTTAGAGCACGCTGGTGGTTTTATTTTATAGAAATAGATGAACTCTCATGCTTCACTTATATTATTTTGAGAGTCCTAAACAACATTGTAATTTGCTTTGGTTATGAAACTAGTCCTAATATGATGGGCATCCAAGAGGGATATAATAAAAACTTTCATATAAGTGCATTGAATACTAAGAGAAGTTTGATACTTGATAATTGTTTTGAGATATGGAGATGGTGATATTAGAGTCGTGCTAGTTGAGTAGTTGTGAATTTGAGAAATTCTTGTGTTGAAGTTTGTAATTCCCGTAGCATGCACGTATGGTGAACCGTTATGTTAAGAAGTCGGAGCATGATGTATTTATTGATTGTCTTCCTTATGAGTGGCTGTCGGGGACGAGCGATGGTCTTTTCCTACCAATCTATCCCCCTAGGAGCATGCGCGTAGTACTTTGTTTCGATAACTAATAGATTTTTGCAATAAGTATGTGAGTTCTTTATGACTAATGTTGAGTCCATGGATTATACGCACTCTCACCCTTCCACCATTGCCAGCCTCTCTAGTACCGCGCAACTTTCGCCGGTACCATAAACCCACCATTTACCTTCCTCAAAACAGCCACCATACCTACCTATTATGGCATTTCCACAGCCATTTCGAGATATATTGCCATGCAACTTTCCACCGTCCCGTTATTATGACACGCTTCATCATTATCATATTGCTTTGCATGATCATGTAGTTGACATTGTATTTGTGGCAAAGCCACCGTTTATTATTCTTTCATACATGTCACTCTTGATTCATTGCATATCCCAGTACACCGCCAGAGGCATTCATATAGAGTGCTATTTTGTTCTAAGAATCGAGTTGTAAGTAAATAAAAGTGTGATGATCATCATTATTAGAGCATTGTCCCAGTGAGGAAAGGATGATGGAGACTATGATTCCCCCACAAGTCGGGATGAGACTCCGGACGAAAATAAATAAATAAAAGAGGCCAATGAAGCCCAAATAAAAAAAAAGAGAAAAGAGGCCATAAAAAAGAGAAGGCCCAAAGAAAAAAAATAAAAAAAATAAAAAAATGAGAGAAAAAGAGAGAAGGGACAATGCTACTATCTTTTTACCACACTTGTGCTTCAAAGTAGCACCATGATCTTCATGATAGACAGTCTCCGATGTTGTCAGTTTCATATACTAGTGGGAATCTTTCATTATAGAACTTGGCTTGTATATTCCAATGATGGGCTTCCTCAAAATGCCCTAGGTCTTCGTGAGCAAGCGAGTTGGATGCACACCCACTTAGTTTCTTTTGTTGAGCTTTCATACATTTATAGCTCTAGTGCATCCGTTGCATGGCAATCCCTACTCACTCACATTGATATCTATTGATGGGCATCTCCATAGCCCGTTGATACGCCTAGTTGATGTGAGACTATCTTCTCCTTTTTGGTCTTCTCCACAACCACCATTTTATTCTACCTATAGTGCTATGTCCATGGCTCACGCTCATGTATTTGCGTGAAGATTGAAAAAGTTTGAGAACATCAAAAGTATGAAACAATTGCTTGGCTTGTCATCGGGGTTGTGCATGATTTGAATACGTTGTGTGGTGAAGATGGAGCATAGCCAGACTGGATCAATATGTTAGTCCCAAAAAATAGTATAAAAAGTTGCCAAAAGTATATGAAAGTTGTATAATATTGGCATGGAACAATAAAAAATTATAGATACGACGGATACGTATCACGACCCCGTACTCGCCTAAGTTAAAAAACTACTCCGAGTGGAGAGCAATCCTTCCACTCAGGGGCTTAGCTGCGACCCTATACTCGCCTAAGTTACAAAACTACTCCGAGTGGAGAGCAATCCTCCCATTCGGGGGCTTAGCTGCGACCCCGTACTCGCCTAAGTTAAAAAAACCACTCCGAGTGGAGAGCAATCCTCCCACTCGGGGGCTTAATTGTGATCCTGACTCGCCTAAGTTACAAAAGCTACTCCGAGTGGAGAGCAATCCTCCCACTCGGAGACTTGGTCACATGCTCGGAGCTGCG
Source organism: Triticum aestivum (assembly GCF_018294505.1). NCBI lineage: Eukaryota > Viridiplantae > Streptophyta > Magnoliopsida > Poales > Poaceae > Triticum > Triticum aestivum. The sequence continues at coordinate 474,130,428 of NC_057797.1, read as the reverse complement.
TCACAAATACAACATATGGTTGCAACTCAGAGCTGCGCCACAAATGCAACGTATGGTTGCAACTCAGAGTTGTGCCACAACGGGGCGTATCACCTCTACAACCTAGCCAAGAAAGAAGACAAGCCATGCTCGTGGAATGCGGAGCTGCTCTGTCGTTTTTATACTTAAACACTCGGATTGACGAGTTGTAATAAGAATCCTTCAGTTTGCTTATCAAAGACAATATTTTTGCAGTATCTTAATGGTTGTTATCCCATAAACATATATGTTCAAATCCCCCAGTGGGTGGCTTAGCCGCGAATCCGGTTTGCCTAAGTTTCAAAAACACTCCGAGTGAAGAGCAACCCTCTCACTCGGGGGCTTAGCCGCGAATCTGATTCGCCTAAGTTACAAAACCACTCTGAGTGAAGAGCAAACCTCTCACTCGGGGGCTTAGCCGCGAATCCGATTCGCCTAAGTTACAAAACTACTCCGAGTGGAGAGCAATCCTCCCACTCGGGGGCTCAGCTGCGAACCCAATTCGCCTAAGTTACAAATCTACCCTGAGTGGAGAGCGCTCCTCCCACTCGGGGGCTTAGTTGCGCCCCCGTACTCGCCTAAGTTAAAAACTACTCCGAGTAGAGAGCAATCCTCCCACTCGGGGGCTTAGCTGCGACCCCGTACTCGCCTAAGTTAAAAAACTACTCCAAGTAGAGAGCAATCCTCCCACTCGGTGGCTTAGCTGCGACCCAGTACTCGCCTAAGTTAAAAAACTACTCCGAGTGGAGAGCAATCCTCCCACTCGGGGGCTTAGCTACGACCCTGTACTCACCTAAGTTAAAAAAACTACTTCAAGTGGAGAGCAATCCTCCCACTCGGGGGATTAGCTGCAACCATGTACTTGCCTAAGTTAAAAAACTACTCCGAGTAGTGGAGAGCAATCCTCCCACTCGGGGGCTTAGCTACGACCCCGTACTCGCCTAAGTTAAAAAACTACTCCGAGTGGAGATAAATCCTCCCACTCGGGTGCTTAGCTGCGACCCCGTACTTGCCTGAGTTACAAAACTACTCCGAGTGGAGAGCAATCCTTCCACCGGGGGCTTAGCTGCGCCCCCGTACTCGCCTAAGTTAAAAAAACCACTTAGAGTGGAGAACAATCCTCCCACTTGGGGGCTTAACTGCGATCCCGACTCACCTAAGTTACAAAAGCTACTCTGAGTGGAGAGCAATCCTCCCACTCAGAGACTTGGTCACATGCTCGGAGTTTCACCACAAATACAACGTATGGTTGCAACTCAGAGTCGCGCCACAAATACAACATATGGTTGCAGCTCAGTGCTGCACCGCAAATACAACGTATGGTTGCACTCGGAGTTGCGCCACAAATACAACATCTGTCTACTCTCGGAGCTGCGCCACAAGTACAACATTCGATTGCACTCGGAGCTATGCCACAAATACAATGTCAACTCTGAGTGGAGAACGAGCCTTCCACTCGGAGTTTCAGTTATTATTCCCAATTCGTTCGAGTCAAGAAATTCGAAGGCGACAAAGACAAGGCAACTGCATTCAAAAGAAAGACCAAGTTTGAATAAATCCATGAAGGTTCAGAACCACTGGCAGAAGTACTCAAGCCTCAAGCCCGAAAGAGTTTTAGCGATTACAAAATCACTCGGCATCCCAAGGCAAATTAAATCAAGTGATCAAGTTTTTCATTCAGCAGGAGAAGGGTTAGCAGGCTCGACGAACTCATCCAGGTCAATTCCATCCGTGATGCGAGTGGCAGCCTCAATGAAGGTCTCCATAAAGGACTGGAATTGAAGCTTCTTGGTGTTGGCGACCTTGAGAGCCGCCAGCTTCTCTTCTCTAACCTCCTTGCAATGAACACGGACCAGAGACAGAGGCACGTCAACACCACAACGAGCAGATGACTTCTTTCACGCCTGCACTCGACCAGGGATTTCATTGAGTTGAGTCATCAGAGACTCGAGGTCATTCTGGAACATCACACCTGGCCAGAGCTCTATGTCGATCCGCGACACCGCCACCTTCAGTCGAGCAAGGTAGTCCATAACACTGGCGAGGCGAGATTCCAGTCACAACACGTTCATCACAACCTCGTCCTTGATGGGGGAGTTGATGGGGTCCAGATTCGTCTCAATCCGCCCAGTTCTTCCTTGAAGTTTTGACAGAATTCTGCACGCGCAGAAAAATAATGAGTCGACCATTGTATGATAAGTTGGCAGTTGCAAAACAATCGGATAAGGGAAAGTACCTTCGAGCATGAGGAACATCTTCTTGGCAAGGCCTCCCAGATAAGTCTCCAGCTCGTCCCTCCTCCGAGTGAGATCTCAAATTTTGTCGGTCAAGGCCACCTTGTCCTTCTTCAGCTACACGACTTCTTTGTTTGCTTCATCAATGACAGTCTTCAGCTTGGCATTTTCTTCTTCTAACTTGCCGACTGAAGCCAGCTTCTTGTCAGCAAGTTCAGTTTTCTCCCGCATCATCTTCTGTGCTACTGCGAGGTCAAGGTCCTTCTGCTCCAGAGTCTGCTTCATTTCGTCTAAAGAAATAACATTATTCAGACGAGCTTGGAGTTGACAGTTTTCACTATGCACATCTGTTCGAGTGGAGTCACTCGGTTTAAAGGTTGAAAGGGAAGGATGGCAAGACTAACAGTCGACATAATGGTTACCTCCCATGATGGTTGCTTCATCTTGGGCCTTCTTCAGATTCCCCTTGGACAGCTCTAGATCGAGACTGAGCTGAATTTGTTTCGTCTCCAGTTCAGCAAACTGGGCCCCAAGCTCACAGGATTTCTGTAATGAGCGAACAAGACATGTCAGTCAACAAAAACAAAGATCGATTGCTTCCAAGCGATAAGATTTAAGCCCGAGTTATTATGACAAAAAGAGTTCTAAGACTACTGCCGAATCAAACATACAACAGTAGTCTCGGGGACTACATCCAGTGGGTGCACTTGGCGTGCCCCCACTGGTTCGATTACCCACTCGACATGGTCCGTCCAGCCCGAGTGGAAGGGATAAATCGACAACAACATTTGTGCTCAGACCACCGCCGACTGCCCGCAGTCGACCGCGGTCTCAGGGACTACACCTAGTGGGTGCACTTAGCATGCCCCCACTGGATCGGAGCTCACTCGACGAGATCCGTTCAAAGCCAAGTGAATATACTACAACAAACTAGTTCTAAGATTCTCGTGGCGAAACAACACTTTGGAAAGACCCCCACCGAATCAAACATTCGACGGCGGTCTCGGAGCCTACACCGAGTGGGTGCACCCGGCGTGCCCCCACTGGTTCAAGAGTTCACTCGACACAAGCTGGTCGATTCAACTGAAAAAGCTATAAAGCGAAAGAAGACACCCGGTGGGTGAACCGATGCAAGTTCATGATAGATACACATAAGGTTTGAAAATGCTCATCCACGGACATCTTACGAATAATCAAGCGGCAGCTTTCAAGTACCATATCCTAACAGAGCAAAGATCAAGCTAACGACCAGTCGGAAATCAACTCACCTGGACGTTGGTTTGAAGGGCAGAGCTGGCATCGTAGGCAGCCTTGCTAGCCTCGTGCACCACCTTCATTTGCTCCATCATAAGGCCTGCTTGGCGTATGGCTTCCTTAGCAGCGCTTACTTGGTCCTCCGGTGTTGGGGAACGTTGCAGAAAACAAAAATTTTCCTACGATTTCACCAAGATCCATCTATGAGTTCATCTAGCAACGAGTGATCGGATTGCATCTACATACCTTTGTAGATCACGCGCGGAAGCGTTCAAAGAACGGGGATGAGGAAGTCGTACTCGACGTGATCCAAATCACCGGAGATCCTAGCGCCGAACGGACGGCACCTCCGTGTTCAACACACGTACGGTCAGCATGACGTCTCCTCCTTCTTGATCCAGCAAGGGGGAAGGAGAGGTTGATGAAGATCCAGCAGCACGACGGCGTGGTGGTGGATGCAGCAGTCACCGCAGCAGGGCTTCGCCGTTCTTCTGCGAGAGGGAGAGGTGTAGCAGGGGAGAGGGAGGCGCCAAGAGTCAAGGGTGCGGCTGCCCCTCCCTCCCCCCTTTATATAGGCTCCCCAAGGGGGGGCGCCGGCCCTAGGAGATGGGATCTCCTAGGGGGGCGGCGGCCAAGGGTGGAGTGGCCCCCAAGGCAAGTGGGCGCCCCCCCCACCCTAGGGTTTCCAACCCTAGGCGCAGGGGGTGGGCCAAGGGGGCGCACCAGCCCACTATGGGCTGGTTCCCCTCCCCACTTCAGCCCATGGGGCCCTCCGGGATGGGTGGTCCCACCCGGTGGACCCCGGGACCCATCCGGTGGTCCCGGTACAATACCGGTGACCCCCGAAACTCTCCCGATGGCCGAAACTGCACTTCCTATATATAATTCTTCACCTCCGGACCATTCCGGAACTCCTCGTGACGTCCGGGATCTCATCCGGGACTCCGAACAACTTTCGGGTTACTGCATATTCATATCTCTACAACCCTAGCGTCACCGAACCTTAAGTGTGTAGACCCTACGGGTTCGGGAGACATGTAGACATGACCGAGATGGCTCTCCGGTCAATAACCAACAGCGGGATCTGGATACCCATGTTGGCTCCCACATGCTCCTCGATGATCTCATCGGATGAACCACGATGTCGAGGATTCAAGCAACCCCGTATACAATTCCCTTTGTCAATCGGTACGTTACTTGCCCGAGATTCGATCGTCGGTATCCCAATACCTCGTTCAATCTCGTTACCGGCAAGTCACTTTACTCGTACCGTAATGCATGATCCCGTGACCAGACACTTGGTCACTTTGAGCTCATTATGATGATGCATTACCGAGTGGGCCCAGAGATACCTCTCCGTCATACGGAGTGACAAATCCCAGTCTTGATCCGTGTCAACCCAACAGACACTTTCGGAGATACCCGTAGTATACCTTTATAGTCACCCAGTTACGTTGTGACGTTTGGTACACCCAAAGCACTCCTACGGTATCCGGGAGTTACACGATCTCATGGTCTAAGGAAAAGATACTTGACATTGGAAAAACTCTAGCAAACGAACTATACGATCTTGTGCTATGTTTAGGATTGGGTCTTGTCCATCACATCATTCTCCTAATGATGTGATCTCGTTATCAATGACATCCAATGTCCATAGTCAGGAAACCATGACTATCTGTTGATCAACGAGCTAGTCAACTAGAGGCTTACTAGGGACATGTTGGTGTCTATGTATTCACACATGTATTACGATTTCCGGATAACACAATTATAGCATGAATAAAAGACAATTATCATGAACAAGGAAATATAATAATAATCCTTTTATTATTGCCTCTAGGGCATATTTCCAACAGTCTCCCACTTGCACTAGAGTCAATAATCTAGTTACATTGTGATGAATCGAACACCCATGGAATTCTGGTGTTGATCATGTTTTGCTCTAGGGAGAGGTTTAGTCAACGGATCTGCTACATTCAGGTCCGTATGTACTTTACAAATATCTATGTCTCCATCTTGAACATTTTCACGAATGGAGTTGAAGCGACGCTTGATGTGCCTGGTCTTCTTGTGAAACCTGGGCTCCTTGGCAAGTGCAATAGCTCCAGTGTTGTCACAGAAGAGTTTGATCGGCCCCGACGCATTGGGTATGACTCCTAGGTCGGTGATGAACTCCTTCACCCAAATTGCTTCATGCGCTGCCTCCGAGGCTGCCATGTACTCCGCTTCACATGTAGATCCCGCCACGACGCTCTGCTTGCAACTGCACCAGCTTACTGCCCCACCATTCAAAATATACACGTATCCGGTTTGTGACTTAGAGTCATCCAGATCTGTGTCGAAGCTAGCGTCGACGTAACCCTTTACGACGAGCTCTTCGTCACCTCCATAAACGAGAAACATTTCCTTAGTCCTTTTCAGGTACTTCAGGATATTCTTGACCGCTGTCCAGTGTTCCTTGCCGGGATTACTTTGGTACCTACCTACCAAACTTACGGCAAGGTTTACATCAGGTCTGGTACACAGCATGGCATACATAATAGAACCTATGGCTGAGGCATAGGGGATGACACTCATCTCTTCTATATCTTCTGCCGTGGTCGGACATTGAGCTGAGCTCAATTTCACACCTTGCAACACAGGCAAGAACCCCTTCTTAGACTGATCCATATTGAACTTCTTCAATATCTTATCAAGGTATGTGCTTTGTGAAAGACCTATGAGGCGTCTTGATCTATCTCTATAGATCTTGATGCCTAATATATAAGCAGCTTCTCCAAGGTCCTTCATTGAAAAACTCTTATTCAAGTAGGCCTTAATGCTGTCCAAAAGCTCTATATCATTTCCCATCAAAAGTATGTCATCTACATATAATATGAGAAATGCTACAGAGCTCCCACTCACTTTCTTGTAAACGCAGGCTTCTCCATAAGTCTGCATAAACCCAAACGCTTTGATCATCTCATCAAAGCGAATGTTCCAACTCCGAGATGCTTGCACCAGCCCATAAATCGAGCGTTGGAGCTTGCACACCTTGTCAGCATTCTTAGGATCGACAAAACCTTCCGGCTGCATCATATACAATTCTTCCTTAAGGAAACCATTAAGGAATGCCGTTTTGACGTCCATTTGCCATATCTCATAATCATAGAATGCGGCAATTGCTAACATGATTCGGACGGACTTCAGCTTCGCTACCGGTGAGAAAGTCTCATCGTAGTCAACCCCTTGAACTTGTCGATAACCCTTAGCGACAAGCCGAGCTTTATAGATGGTCACATTACCATCCGCGTCTGTCTTCTTCTTAAAGATCCATTTATTTTCTATGGCTCGCCGCTCAACGGGCAAGTCAGTCAAAGTCCATACTTCGTTTTCATACATGGATCCTATCTCGGATTTCATGGCTTCCAGCCATTTGTCGGAATCCGGGCCCGCCATCGCTTCTTCATAGTTCGAAGGTTCACCGTTGTCTAACAACATGATTTCGAAGACAGGGTTGCCGTACCACTCTGGTGCGGAACGTGTCCTTGTGGACCTTCGAATTTCAGTAGGAGCTTGATCAGAAGTATCTTGATCATCATCATTAACTTCCTCTCTAGTTGGTGCAGGCACCACAGGAACATTTTCCTGAGTTGCGCCACTTTCCGGTTCAAGAGGTAATACTTCATCAAGTTCTACTTTCCTCCCACTTACTTCTTTCGAGAGAAACTCTTTCTCTAGAAAGGATCCATTCTTGGCAACAAAGATCTTGCCTTCGGATCTGAGGTAGAAGGTATACCCAATAGTTTCTTTAGGGTATCCTATGAAGACGCATTTTTCCGACTTGGGTTCGAGCTTTTCAGGTTGAAGTTTCTTGACATAAGCATCGCATCCCCAAACTTTTAGAAACGACAGCTTAGGTTTCTTCCCAAACCATAATTCATACGGTGTCGTCTCAACGGATTTCGACGGAGCCCTATTTAAAGTGAATGCGGCAGTCTCTAAAGCATAGCCCCAAAATGATAGTGGTAAATCGGTAAGAGACATCATAGATCGCACCATATCTAATAGAGTGCGATTACGACGTTCGGACACACCATTACGCTGAGGTGTTCCAGGCGGCATGAGTTGTGAAACTATTCCACATTTTTCTTAAGTGTGTGCCAAATTCGTGACTCAAGTATTCTCCTCCACGATCTGATCGCAAGAACTTGATTTTCCTGTCACGTTGATTCTCAACCTCACTCTGAAATTCCTTGAACCTTTCAAAGGTCTCAGACTTGTGTTTCATTAAGTAGACATACCCATATCTACTCAAGTCATCAGTGAGGGTGAGAACATAACGATAACCACCGCGAGCCTCAACACTCATTGGACCGCACACATCAGTATGTATGATTTCCAATAAGTTGGTTGCTCGCTCCATTGTTCCTGAGAACGGAGTCTTGGTCATTTTACCCATGAGGCATGGTTCGCACGTGTCAAATGATTCGTAATCAAGAGACTCTAAAAGTCCATCTGCATGGAGCTTCTTCATGCGTTTGACACCTATGTGACCAAGGCGGCAGTGCCACAAGTATGTGGGACTATCATTATCAACCTTACATCTTTTGGTACTCACACTATGAATATGTGTAGCATTACGCTCGAGATTCATTAAGAATAAACCATTCACCATCGGAGCATGACCATAAAACATATCTCTCATATAAATAGAACAACCATTATTCTCGGATTTAAATGAGTAGCCATCTCGTATTAAACGAGATCCTGATACAATGTTCATGCTCAAACTTGGCACTAAATAACAATTATTGAGGTTCAAAACTAATCCCGTAGGTAAATGTAGAGGTAGCGTGCCGACGGCGATCACATCGACCTTGGAACCATTCCCGACGCGCATCGTCACCTCGTCCTTCGCCAGTCTCCGCTTATTCCGCAGCTCCTGCTTTGAGTTACAAATGTGAGCAACTGCACCGGTATCAAATACCCAGGAGCTACTACGAGTACTGGTAAGGTACACATCAATTACATGTATATCACATATACCTTTCGTTTTGCCGGCCTTCTTGTCCGCTAAGTATTTGGGGCAGTTCCGCTTCCAGTGACCACTTTCCTTGCAATAAAAGCACTCAGTCTCGGGCTTGGGTCCATTCTTTGGCTTCTTCCCGGCAGCTTGCTTGCCGGGCGCGGCAACTCCCTTGTCGTCCTTCTTGAAGTTCTTCTTACCCTTGCCTTTCTTGAACTTAGTGGTTTTATTCACCATCAACACTTGATGTTCCTTTTTTACTTCTACCTCTGCTGATTTCAGCATTGCAAATACTTCAGGAATGGTCTTTTCCATCCCCTGCATATTGAAGTTCATCACAAAGCTCTTGTAGCTCGGTGGAAGCGACTGAAGGATTCTGTCAATGACCGCGTCATCCGGGAGATTAACTCCCAGCTGAGTCAAGCGGTTATGTAACCCAGACATAGTGAGTATGTGCTCACTGACAGAACTGTTTTCCTCCATCTTACAGCTGAAGAACTTGTCGGAGACTTCATATCTCTCGATCCGGGCATGAGCTTGAAAAACCATTTTCAGCTCTTCGAACATCTCATATGCTCCGTGTCTCTCAAAACGCTTTTGGAGCCCCGGCTCTAAGCTGTAAAGCATGCCGCACTGAACGAGGGAGTAATCATCGGTACGTGTCTGCCAAGCGTTCATAACGTCTTGTTCCGCAGGGAGAACAGGTGCGTCACCTAGCGGTGCTTCTAGGACATAATCTTTCTTTGCAGCTATGAGGATGATCCTCAGGTTCCGGACCCAGTCCGTATAATTGCTGCCATCGTCTTTCAGCTTGGTTTTCTCTAGGAACGCGTTGAAGTTGAGGACAACGTTGGCCATTTGATCTACAAGACATATTGTAAATATTTTAGACTAAGTTCATAATAAGTAAGTTCATCTATTTAATGAACTCCCACTCAGATAGACATCCCTCCAGTCATCTAAGTATAACATGATCCGAGTTAACTAGGCCGTGTCCGATCATCACGTGAGACGGACTAGTCAACATCGGTGAACATCTTCATGTTGATCGTATCTTCTATACGACTCATGCTCGACCTTTCGGTCTTCTGTGTTCCGAGGCCATGTCTGTACATGCTAGGCTCGTCAAGTCAACCTAAGTGTTTGCATGTGTAAATCTGTCTTACACCCGTTGTATGTGAACGTTGGAATCTATCACACCCGATCATCACGTGGTGCTTCGAAACAACGAACTGTCGCAACGGCGCACAGTTAGGGGGAACACTTTCTTGAAATTATTATGAGGGATCATCTTATTTACTACCGTCGTTCTAAGTAAACAAGATGCAAAAACATGATAAACATCACATGCAATCAAATAATAATAGTGACATGATATGGCCAATATCACATAGCTCCTTTGATCTCCATCTTGGGGCTCCATGATCATCTTGTCACCGGCATGACACCATGATCTCCATCATCATGATCTCCATCATCGTGTCTCCATGAAGTTGCTCGCCAACTATTACTTCTACTACTATGGCTAACACGTTTAGCAATAAAGTAAAGTAATTTACATGGCGTTTCTCAATGACACGCAGGTCATACAAAAATAAAGACAACTCCTATGGCTCCTGCCGGTTGTCATACTCATCGACATGCAAGTCGTGATTCCTATTACAATAGCATGAACATCTCATACATCACATATATATCATTCATCATTCATCACAACTTTGGCCATATCACATCACAAAACACTTGCTGCAAAAACAAGTTAGACGTCCTCTAATTGTTGTTGCAAGTTTTACGTGGCTGCAATAGGGTTCTAGCAAGAACGTTTTCTTACCTACGTGAAAGCCACAACGTGATTTGTCAACTTCTATTTACCCTTCATAAGGACCCTTTTCATCGAATCCGCTACAACTAAAGTGGGAGAGACAGACACCCGCCAGCCACCTTATGCAACTAGTGCATGTCAGTCGGTGGAACCGGTCTCACGTAAGCGTACGTGTAAGGTTGGTCCGGGCCGCTTCATCCCACAATACCGCTGAAGCAAAATAAGACTAGTAGCGGCAAGAAAGTTGACAACATCTACGCCCACAACAAATCGTGTTCTACTCGTGCAAAGAGAACTACGCATAGACCTAGCTCATGATGCCACTGTTGGGGAACGTTGCAGAAAATAAAAAATTTCCTACGGTTTCACCAAGATCCATCTATGAGTTCATCTAGCAACGAGTGATCGGATTGCATCTACATACCTTTGTAGATCACGCGCGGAAGCATTCAAAGAACGGGGATGAGGAAGTCGTACTCGACGTGATCCAAATCACCGGAGATCCTAGCGCCGAACGGACGGCACCTCCGTGTTCAACACACGCACGGTCAGCGTGACGTCTCCTCCTTCTTGATCCAGCAAGGGGGAAGGAGAGGTTGATGAAGATCCAGCAGCACGACTGCGTGGTGGTGGATGCAGCAGTCACCGCAGCAGGGCTTCGCCGTTCTTCTGCGAGAGGGAGAGGTGTAGCAGGGGAGAGGGAGGCGCCAAGAGTCAAGGGTGCGGCTGCCCCTCCCTCCCCCCTTTATATAGGCTCCCCAAGGGGGGGCACCGGCCCTAGGAGATGGGATCTCCTAGGGGGGCGGCGGCCAAGGGTGGAGTGGCCCCCAAGGCAAGTGGGGCGCCCCCCCCCCACCCTAGGGTTTCCAACCCTAGGCGCAGGGGGTGGGCCAAGGGGGGCGCACCAGCCCACTATGGGCTGGTTCCCCTCCCCACTTCAGCCCATGGGGCCCTCCGGGATGGGTGGTCCCACCCGGTGGACCCCCGGGACCCATCCGGTGGTCCCGGTACAATACCGGTGACCCCCGAAACTCTCCCGATGGCCGAAACTGCACTTCCTATATATAATTCTTCACCTCCGGACCATTTCGGAACTCCTCGTGACGTCCGGGATCTCATCCGGGACTCCGAACAACTTTCGGGTTACTGCATATTCATATCTCTACAACCCTAGCGTCACCGAACCTTAAGTGTGTAGACCCTACGGGTTCGGGAGACATGTAGACATGACCGAGATGGCTCTCCGGTCAATAACCAACAGCGGGATCTGGATACCCATGTTGGCTCCCACATGCTCCTCGATGATCTCATCGGATGAACCACGATGTCGAGGATTCAAGCAACCCCGTATACAATTCCCTTTGTCAATCGGTACGTTACTTGCCCGAGATTCGATCGTCGGTATCCCAATACCTCGTTCAATCTCGTTACCGGCAAGTCACTTTACTCGTACCGTAATGCATGATCCCGTGACCAGACACTTGGTCACTTTGAGCTCATTATGATGATGCATTACCGAGTGGGCCCAGAGATACCTCTCCGTCATACGGAGTGACAAATCCCAGTCTTGATCCGTGTCAACCCAACAGACACTTTCGGAGATACCCGTAGTATACCTTTATAGTCACCCAGTTACGTTGTGACGTTTGGTACACCCAAAGCACTCCTACGGTATCCGGGAGTTACACGATCTCATGGTCTAAGGAAAAGATACTTGACATTGGAAAAACTCTAGCAAACGAACTATACGATCTTGTGCTATGTTTAGGGTTGGGTCTTGTCCATCACATCATTCTCCTAATGACGTGATCTCGTTATCAATGACATCCAATGTCCATAGTCAGGAAACCATGACTATCTGTTGATCAACGAGCTAGTCAACTAGAGGCTTACTAGGGACATGTTGGTGTCTATGTATTCACACATGTATTACGATTTCTGGATAACACAATTATAGCATGAATAAAAGACAATTATCGTGAACAAGGAAATTTAATAATAATCCTTTTATTATTGCCTTTAGGGCATATTTCCAACATCTAGGACATGATGGGTAACAAAGAGCAGAGCTGGTGGAACAGATGAGGCAGCCAGGGGATCCAAAGCATGAGTTGCACAGACGGAGCAAGGACTTGAGCGGTCGACGCCGAAGGTCGATCAGTTGACACAGGATCGATAGAAGAAACAAAAGCCTGAATTGGATCTCCAGATTGCTAGACGACTGGTTCTAGCGCTAAAGTCGACTGAGACACCTTGCTGGCTGGCACCCTCCTGCTTGATCTTGCCCTTTCTTCCTGTGTTCTTCTGTGGCACGTCTTCATGGTCATCGTCGTCTGGAAGTTCAATAACATTCGGTGGTGCTACAAAACATTTGACCGTAAGAGTTCAGTCGACCGACAGAACGATTGGCAGAGTGAGGGCAAGGCTGTGGAGTTGTACCTGCTCGAGAAGTGGCCGCATCTGTAGTCTCCTCATCATCTTGCTCCTTGGCAATATTCATGGACGTCCCAGAAGTAGCCGCACTGAAAGTTCCAAAAATTCACTCGGTCAAAGCAAGCAGATGAATCGGCCAGAACATAGAAGACAAAGAGGGGAAGCAAAACACTTACGTAGAAGCAACAGGAACATCCACCTTGATCTTGGGCAAGGCATTCCAAGGCTTTGACGGGGCGACCTTGGGCTGCTTAGCCGCCTTCTCAGACGGTTCCGGAGACGAAGTCCGAGTGCGCTTTTGCACTTGTATGCTTGGAGGAGCTGCCATGCCGCGCCCACCTGCAGGGTCTTGGGACTGTTTGGATCGACATTCGGGGCGGTGAGTCGACCTCCTCGCTGCCGCCCGAGTTGTCTCTATCATCTTCATTGTCATCTGGATTGCTAGTCGCCACTTTCGTCTGTGCTCTCCTCTCCATCCTGGAACTGTTCCCCGTTCGTCATCGAGTACATCTTGGTGTAGATCTGCAAGGCACAAGTCAACAAAAGTTAGGCGAACCCAAGAGCAATTGCAAGTCAAAGAGAGAAAGGACTCGGTGTTTTGAGCCTGACATCTTCCAGCTCGTGCTCAGTGTCGAATGGCAGAACCCTCCTGGACCCTCTGGGGTTGTCCTTGTTCCCGGTTATGCTTCGCAGCCACTGAGCCACCGTCTCCTCAGTGACCTCCTCTGGGTGGACCCGAGCGGTGTCATCAGCGCTCGAGTACATCCACTTTGGGTGGTCACGGGCTTGGAGAGGCCGAATACGTCGACTGAGGAACACTTCCAGCAAGTCCATGCCAGTCACCCCCTCCCGGACTAATCTGACAACTTGATCGACTAAATGTGAGACCTCGCCTTTCTGCTCCGGAGTCACGGTCAATGAAGAAGGTTGGCGGGGTCGATCCATGGTGAAAGGAGGAAGACCAGTCGACTAACCCGGGGTCGGGACGTCCTTGCAATAGAACCAGGTCGACTGCCATCCACGGACTGACTCGGGAAGAGTTATGGAAGGGAAGGTGCTTCTGCCCCTAGTCTGAATCCCCAAACCCCCACACATTTGGATCACATGTGTCTTCTCATCAGTCTGATTCGCTTTCTTCACCGTTTGAGAGCGGCAAGTGAAAATATGCTTGAAGAGACCCCAGTGCGGTTGGCAGCCCAAGAAGTTTTCGCACAAAGAAATGTACGCGGCAAGATAGGTGAAGGTGTTTGGGGGGAAATGGCGGATTTGCGCACCGAAAAAGTTCAAGAAACCCCGGAAAAAGGATGCGGAGGCAGAGAAAAACCACGGCTGACATGGGTTGCGAGGAGGACGCACTCACCCTCTTGCGGCTGAGGTTCGGACTCGTTCCCCGGCAACCTCCAAGACCCGTCAGCAATCAAGCCCGCACTGGCCAGATCCTCCAAGTCTTCTTTTTGGATCGTGGATCGAATCCATTTCCCCGTGATCCAACCAGGCGGCAATCCGGACCTCGATGACAACCCTCGAGTCATCCTCTTGCCCTTCGCCATCGCCGTCGCCTTCTTCGCGTGCTCCAGGGCCACTGTCTTGTCCTTTCCCATTGTGGTGGCTGCGCACGGGCGGAGCAGCAACGTCAAGAATGGAGGAGGACGCGGTGGAGAAGCAGAGGAAGAAGAGAGAGAATGAGGCACACTGTGCAAACGCATCGGCCTCGACGCCTTTTATGGGCCTACTTCCGAGTGGCTGGCTTGTGGGCCCAAGCAATCTTGTCATATCCCGCAATAGTCGCTCGCCCGATACGTGGCCAAAAAGGTGGCGTGAGGATCGAGGAGCCCCTATCTATCCACTCCAATAACCGCGGCACACTCCGTCCCGCGCGCTTCTCCAAATTTTCGAATCCCATGAGATTCGGGCCGCAGAGCAACCAATCGCGCCAGGATTTCACACCATAACACACTCGAAGATTGTCAGTATAGTTCACTTGACGACCTTTGAATCGATCAAGGCGATTGAAATAAGGTTGAAGCCTCAACATGATTTCCCAACTCTAGTGAAATGCTTCCAAGGGCATAAAATCGAGTCGGAACCAACTTCAACCCTTCTTCACTTAGACCTCAATCCATTCGGGGGCTAATGACGATGATATGTACCTAGGGTAGGGTCATAGGCCTGTTCTAGACACCCTACCCAAGGACACTGCCCTAAAGTCAAGTACATTCAAGAATCAACAAAAGATACCGACTGAAGTCACATTGGAGTGCAATCCACTCGACCAAATATACCACTCGGATACCCCAATTCCTCTCGACAAGTATACAGTCATTCGACCGCGCGAAGAATCACTCGGACAATAGAAGGTCTAAAGCCACCCAGGATGGCAAAGGTCAGGCATTCACTCAGTAGTGTTAAAGATCATTTATAGCTCTTTATACCTAGCGTTACCAGTAACGCCCTGTCTTAACGTACATTGAACCCTGTGTAACTGAGGGCTGGAGGGGTCCGACACACTCTATATAAGCCACCCCCCTCTTTAGGCACAAGGGTTCACACCCCTTGTAACTTTCACGCATATCCAGTTGACCAAGACTCCGGGCACCGAGACATAGGGCTATTACTTCCTCCGAGAAGGGCCTGAACTCGTAAACCTTGCGTGCACAACCTCACCGTAGTTAGGATCTTGCCTCCTCCTACGTACCCCCTATTCTTATTGTCAGACTTACTCCCACGACAGGAGGGGCACACCGGAGTCGGAGCCGCCAGCGGCCGGGGGGGGGGGGGTTCCGAATCGCCTATGGAGTCGTGGGAGCTCAGTTTCCATAGGCCAAGAAATTATTTTTGGGAGGGCTGAGATTGAAAAGAATAGAGTATTTTGTGCTCTAAAAAAATGGTGTTTTGTCTTTGGCTCCCATCATTATGGTCTAGCTCCGCCACTAGTTTAACTTCATATGATCTCGGTTGCTCCGCTGGTTTCGGCCTAAGAGCAAATGTGCAACATAAGCTGGTGTTGAGAGACCTTTTGAACCAACATGCTCTATCTCCCCCTCATCACGACTGTTTGCATCTTCTCAATCCTACCTCCTACTTAGTTGCAAGTTGTTCCTTTTTGTTATTTGTCACTCTGGATTACTTACTTGTTAAGCGGTACATCACAATGCAATAGTAATTTAAATCTACTTGTTACAATCCAAATATAAAGTTTCCAAATTATGTAGTGCATATTTGAACTGGATAGTTGCTCTAATTGTTTGAATGAAACACCCACACATGTTCCACTAGATCATTTAGTAGTTGTGTATGAGTTTCTTGATTATGAATCCGATGATGCATCACTCATAAATTGTAGAATTACTCAATCCACTGGATTTCTCTGAAACCAAACAACAAAATTGTAAGAAATCACTACGACATTTCACTGAACACTTGCCATGCATCGTGTTTGGCATAGACGACATCGATGGGGGAGGGGGGGAGGATGTGTACTAGGGCGGTGTAGGGATCCGACGACGGTAGCATGGAGTCCTGACAGTGGTCCGATAAGGCCCGAGGGCGTAGGAGGTGGGTGCGGTCGTGGCATCCAGGGACCAGGAGTGAGAACCAAGGGCGGAGGAGGAAGTATGGAGTGTAGGAATGTGGACGAGGCATATAGTACTAGTTCGAACTCCCCCACTTTTCATCTTGATTTGAGACAAAACTGAAAAAATTCAATTAGTCCAGACTACCGAAGCCAAGATTAAGTAGTCCAAACGGTCGAGTCAAGTAGGACGGCACTATAGAGGTAGAGGATAGGCTTGGAGTGTGCACTCCGCTATCCAGTTCCGCTCCACCGAAATGCCGCTCTTCCCACCCCCCTCCACGGCCACACTGCCCCACCTCCGCCTCCCGCTCCCGCTTCCCCTTCCCCAAAGCCTCCGCCTCCTTCACCGTGCCTCCCGCCATCCGCGCCTCCCCCCCGCGGTGTCGGCCGCCTCTCTCCCCCTGCCGCCCCCCGATGCGCTCCTCCCGAACCAGGCCACGGGCCTCGTCGCGGCTTCCCAGGCCAATTTCATGCGCGTCATCGTCAGCTCCACCGCCCCGGGGCTCGAGCAACACCAAGGGACAGACCTTCTCTGCCTCGTCCGCGCGCTGCTCAAGAAGATCCGCCGCCGCGTGCTCGTCGGGGACAGGGTGCTCGTCGGGGCCGTCGACTGGACCGACCGCCGCGGGATGATCGAGGACGTCTTTGAGCGCCGGAGCGAGGTGGTCGATCCGCCGGTCGCCAACGTCGACCGTCTCGTTGTGCTCTTCTCGCTGGACCAGCCGCAGCCTGAGCCCGCCACGCTCACCAGGTTCCTCGTCGAGGCCGAGTCCACAGGGATACCCTTCGTGCTTGCCTTCAACAAGGTCGAGCTCGTGGACGATCAGGTATACTCGGTCGGAGCCAGAATTGGGTCATTAGGTTACCAACAAGACATATTCTTATTTTTTATTTCAATCCTATCGTAGCATAATTGCTTTCATCTAGTCTAGATTGATAAAGAGTAGAAGTTCTGCTGATAAAGTATTCCTCTATACAACGGGGTAATTGGAGTTTAGATTATCTAATAGTGAGAAGCAGCATAGCACAAGTCATGATTATTGTGGCGGAGTTTGATGCGTAGTTGAGCTTCGCATAGTAGCCACTTCATTGATTCGATCAATGGCTCATTCGGCACAAACTTACACTTTACCGAGACAACCTTCATTGCAATTCGGTGCTCTTGCTTCGCATGAAAATAGTTCAGTTGCTGGCAAGACCAACATATTCTGTCAACAGTCAACAATATCTCTCTATCACCCTTTGAAACGCAAGAATTTGGAGGGAACAGAGCTAAGCTCCTTTGCGGCAGCCGAACTCCAAGACCTTAATCTGCAAGTACATCCCAGAAGAGATCATGGATGGATTTTGCTGCATTATTGAAGGTTAGTTGTCCAGAAGAGGAGTACAACCAGACTGTCGAATCCCTTCCTCTTGGCCTTAGGAAGTTTGTTTCTGGAGTTGGACCACCAAACGTCCAGGGACGCTTAAATGTGTGGCTGCAAACAAATAAAGCTGTGCCAGTTCAGGACAATACTCCACAGGATGCTGGTGATACTCCATAAGCCAATGATCTTTCAAGAAAAGGTTGTTCTTTGCATTGCCAATATGAATCTGGGCAGCAGCTTTGAAGATTGGAAGTTCAGTATTATTATGGGGAATTTCTAAACCATGCCAACCCCGGTTTTCAGTGGTGTGCTGCATCCAGAACCAGTGAGTCGTCAGCGCCAACCTGGTGGCCTTAAGATCAGGAACACCAAGAACACTGGCACTTTTTGGCCGGCAGACCCGAGACCAATTGACAGGGCAGTTCCTGCCTGAGATGTTTTTTTTTTTGAAAAGGAGGAAGATCCATCCTCTGCATTGATTGATGCACATAGCCATTTTTATTGTGAAGCTCTCAATCCAATACAAAAAGTGATAAATAAGTTTGATAATGGGCTATGACAACAGCAAGAGATATTAAATGTAGTACTTGTGCATCACTATTCCTATTTCTAGACCGCCATCCATATTGGTTGAACATAGCCTGTGTGACCATCTCCAAGTGGCTTTACCCAGACACTCCTGCGCCTCCGCATGCTGAAGTAAGCACCATGTATGGACCCAATGAGCATCCTTGTGGATAACCTGCAAATAGTTGGAAACTCTATTTTTGTTGAAAACAATATCATCATGACAATTCCCAATAGTCCAACACAAGGCGCACACCCCCACCAGGTTCAAGCCTTTAGCTGCTACTCCGCTCCCGCCAACCTATTCCCAAACATATTCAAGATACTGGTTGGCGGAGGCAGGTTGAAAGCCACATAAACAGTTCCCCGTAACAAATGTGCAAAAGAACACGAGAGAATTAAGTGTTGAATCGTCTACCCTTATCACAAAAACAACACTTCTTGCTACCATTCCAATCGCTCTTAGGTCAGTTGTCATTAGTTAGCATTACACCTCTGTGATTCTCGTTTACCATGTCGGCATACATAGATTCTGAACCGAGAAGACCGAAAGCATGGAGTTTCCACCGGAAAACATCCTGGTCATGAGTCAGCTTGATATCCATCAAGCGCTGGACCAGATGTAACCAGACTATCCATTTATCACTGGTAAGTATCTGATGAAAATTAATATTCAGCGGATTCCTGGTCAAAACATTTGCCATGGAAGGATGTTTCCCATGTACTATATTGTAAAGATTTGGGCATTGCGGCTCAGAGGAGTATCTTTCGAGCCAGGAATCTTCCCAAAACTGGTGTGAGTACCGGCTTCGACAATGAACACACCTTTGCTGAAGAACTCCTCTTTGACTCTCAAAAGGCCCTCCCCGAAGGAAGAATCAGTGGGTTTGACTGTCATTTGTGATGAGTTTTAGAATGTAGATATTTATTTCAGCAACTCTTGCCACACTCCATCCTCATTTAACAACTTGAACAACCATTTGCTCAGCAAGCATTTATTTTTGATCTTAAGATCATCCACCCCAAGGCCTCCTGGATCTTTTGGTCCACAAATGATACTCCACTTGTTCACTAACCGGTTGTCAATCCTCTTTCATTCCTTATTCAGGAGCTTGCGATATTGAATAGGGATCCCGAGGTATCGGAACATAAAGGATCATGCCTCACAGCCAAAAAGTTGTTTGTATTGATCTTTGCCCTGCTTGGCCTAACCAGAGTAGAATATTTAACTCTTATGTAATTTGATTTTGAGGTTTGAAAGTTGCTCGAACAAAGAATGACCTTCATGGCTGCTTTCTTCATGTCATGTTCCTTGAAAATAATAGCGTCACCTGCATACTGAAGTGTGTACACACCTCCATCCACTAGCTACGGAGTAAGGGCATCTCCAACGCTGACCCCCAAAACAGACACGGTATCCGTCATACGACATCCTTCTTCAAGATGAAGTAGTCATCGTAGGACTGGACGCCATTGTAGAGGCGACTAAAGACATTTTTTTTCAAATCTGAAAGCGCCAGCAAAAATTGTCCACGAATAGGGCATCAGGGGCAAAGTAGTCGTCCATCAGCGTCAAATGGCCTGTTCCGATTCAGCATTTGGTGACCCTTGACCGATCCCTTCAAATTAAGAACATGCTCTTCCGCACGCTCCGTGTCTGCAAGGACCGCATGCATCATCGGTGTTTCATCCGCATAGTCCTCGTCGAACAACTCAATGTAGTGCTCTTATATGCACTCTCCATGTCCGGATCCATTGCTTCAAAGAAGGGACAAAAAATTTCAGCACGGGAATTTCACCAAACACTTGCCGGGCATGGTGACCCCCCGTACGGCCGGATGGTACCTGCGCGGCGGGCAGATGAGAGGTGTGGATTGGTGGCGGAGGGCAAGCGGCATGGCGACCGGGTGGAGCGGTGGAGGTCGCGGGCGTCCGGGAAGGGCTTGGCAGGCGTCCGGGGTGGTAGAGCGGTGGCGTCGGCGAGGGAGGAAGCGGATGTAGAGAAAGAGGAAAGGATGGAGAGCGGGGTCCGGGCGGGGTTTTGTGTGGGCCGGGGGTATCAGAGTCCTACGTGGCGGTGATCCAAATGTAGAACGCCCGGATTGGTCCGCGAACCGATGCGGGATGGCGTTGGATGGCAAACTGCGTCCGGACAGCTTGGTCCGGACGCTTGCAAGAGGTTTGAGGGTTTGCTTTGGAGATGCCCTAAGGCCACCCACATGGCTATCCTCATTACTTGGCTATCCTCATTTGCCATTGCAATGAGAATGGCCAACATGCTGGCAACAATGTTGAGAAGGTTCGGAGTCACGGGATTCCCCCTGTCTAAGACCCCCTTTCGAGTTCTCTCTCATTCTACGAACTTTGCAATCTAGTAGCACCACTGTAGTGTGAACCCTTTCATGCGAAGGTTGTTGAAGAAAAGACCAATTAACCTTGTCATATGCCTTCTCAAAATCAACCTTAAAAGTCACTGAGCTTATTTGAATGTAGCACGTCAAAGTTTGTCAATCACCTTGATAAACCTACGCCGGGGGGTCTAGGATCATGAGTTGGTGATTGGGGGTGGCATAGCTCGTTTAAGTCTCCATTGTTCGCGTCCTAATTGAGAGGGGTAGTCCAAGGTATTTCACTGGGAGAGACTTCTCCGCAGTCAATCATGGCCTTAGTTAGAGCAGCATCACCATCGTCGCATTTGATAGGCAAGAACGCGCATCATGGATTTGATTGCGTGAAGCTCCTCACTCAAGAGACTTTATGAACATGATGACATCATCTATGTAGATGGACATACTCTGAATGTTCTCTCTGCCTATAGGGGAAAATAAACTCCAGCACTCAGGCCTTCACATTGTGAAAAGCAAGATATCCATGAAAATGATGAAAAGAGCGGGGAAAGCGCGTTTCCTTGGCCAAGGCATCTAGTGAATTTAGGACCCGGAGAGCCGTTGAGCAGAATGCGTGTTGATGCAGTGGAAAGAGTGGTAGATAGCATGCCAGCCACAACATTGATCATCGAAACCCTTGCGCCTTAACACTTCAAACCGGAAGGGTCATGCAACCGGGTCAAAAGCTCGATCCATGTCAAGCTTCACAAGGTGGTATAATTTTTGTTGTTGATGAAATGATCAGGCGGTCTGCCATACCAGCATGAAATTGTCATGTATGGAACATTTCTTGATGAAGGTTCCTTGATTGATGGACAAATCCGAGGGAGGAGGTGCGAGTCTTATTGCCATGACTTTGGAGAGGATCTTCGTGAAACTGTGGACAGGGCTTATGGGTCTGTATAATCTTTGTCCTCCCCTGCATCAGGTTGCTTGCTTGCGAAGGTGGACCAAATGTGCCCAGTTTAGGATTTCAATACCTCTTCCACTTGGAGTGTAGAGATGCTAAAAAATGCCACCATGTCGTGCTTATTTAGTTATTTTGATGCCAGCAATTTTGGTAAACTGCCATATTTGTCTGGGAGGAGAATCAGCGTCTTGGCCAGCAAAATCTGCTCGCTAACGCATCCCAATTCCCACTTTACACGCGCTTCAGCAGCCTCAACTTGGCGTTGAGTCTCAGGATGGGATCAAGGGGGCCACTGGATCCCAGAGCTGTCAACGACCTCTCAGCCGAACCATCCGTTGTGAGCCAGAAGGACTCAAAGTGGAAGTGTTTACTTTTCTTAAACTTTGGTGCCATCGCGAGCAGTAGAGGATGACCTGAGAACAAGTTATGCCATTCGACCGAGACTAAAATTTGCCCAGCTTGCGAAGGATGGTGTTTTCTTGATCATTGACCATGCGTAGGCTCTCCCATTAAGGTGGATGTCGGGCATAAGATCCTCGGTGGGACAGAACTTTCCCGTCATTCTTCTGTTTAAAGTTTGAGTTGCTTGTTTTGGCCGTGTTTTGAGTTAATATCTCCCAGAACTACCGACGAACCTTGGGCCGTCGCACATGCCGCTCTCGGCTTATCTAAAAACAGATTTCTTTTCGCGTTCTTGTGGGCCATGCACGATGGTGATCTAGCACTACAGTCGAATCTCTTGTGGGCCGGATGTACACATTCATATGTTTTTACTCATAGGATGAAGCAAAGGCATTCCATTTGAGTTATATCAAAGGGATTTGTCTCTCAACAAAGACCTAATTCAGCCTAAGAGGTAACCTGAGCAATAGCCAGATATATAAACAGTAATACGTGAGTTGGCATAGTTCCCTGGTACATACAGCACACAACGAATTTGATTGGTACATCCTTGGGATCACACTCCTTTTGATAAACACCAATTATATATGGCCACTAGTCTCCGTGCTGTCATTGGTCAAACATTCAAATTCAAGTTAGCTAATCTTTTAATTACTAGCAAAAGAGCCCGTGCGTTGCAACGGGTACAAAATGAATTTGACAATTCATATGGTATTTGACAGTTTACCTCCTGTGGTGCAGTATTGAACTATGCCTCGACTTATCTTTCCTTTGGTGTAAAATTGTTGGTCATTCGGCAGCCTACTATTAAGATGCAACACTCATCCTTGAAAAACAAATAAAAAATGATACCCTCTCCTATCTAAAATAAAATAAGTGTCGCAATAAGTGTCGCAGTTTTAAACTGGGTTTAGTTCAAGACTGCGATATGGATCGGAGGTGGTATTACTCAGATATGTGTATGTGAAAGCTGACATATAAAGTTTTCACCATATATGAACCACAAAAATACATATGCAGGAGGAACATTAGTCTACTTAAGATCACTCGACAAGCTAATGCTGCTAGCCACACCCTTGCTTGTATGGGACGGGTGCAACAACGAACTGTGTGTTGGCTTTGAAACTTCCCCGAAGAGATACTAGCATAGTTAAGTCTAAATGTAATCATCTCGTTTGATTAATGAAAGTTCCTTCTCCCGCAAAAAAAAGGAACTGCAAAAATACAAAAATACATTATTGATCAAGTTGATTAGTCATGGTATAAATACATGCCACTCATTGTAGATAACATTGAGAAATTATCCAAATTTTATTGTTGGATTTGGATCGAAATAAACTTAATTTAGGTCTGAAAACTAAACTTCCTTCAAAGTGTGAAATTATCTGCGCATACTCATACATGCTCAGTGGAAGCAAACCTTTTTGCAATAATGATATACTATCACATAGTATCTAGATCTAGATCTCTAAATAGTTGAAAAACACATGTACATGTATTATTGGCTCTAAGTAATGCAGCGACAAATATATTTACTTCGGGTAGACCTTGAGTTTTTTATGGAGACGACGATAAGCGTGAGTAATTGTGGATATAAATTGTGACAGATGTGGCACTAATAGAAAATAAAAAATATCTTGAAGTCTAATTCAGTTCAGTTAATGCCAATACTGCATCTAGCTATTTGCTTCATGCACATAATGACATATGCATAGGGACGCACCTGAGGACGTGACGTGCTCGGAGTTGTTAGTATTTTATCTCGGTCCGCCTGCAGTAATCACCCGTACAAGCATCTAGCTGCTTGGCTTCAGTTGATAAGCATGCATCCAGCTAATCATCATCGGTGCCCTGATCACCCAGATATTACTTGTGGCGTTGGTTATAGCGGCGGCGGCCGCGGTGCTTCAATATGATAAAGCGATCTTTCCTGGAGTTTCCAGTCAAGGAAGACGACATGGTGATTTGTGAGTACAGTATGGGCGGAGGGCGGCGCGGGAACGGTGCAGGCGCTCGACGATGAACGGTAGCCAGAGCAGCGGATCAGTGGTGGATCATGATCTCGTATGGCCGTATTGTTGGCGGTCAGAAGGACCAATTGACGAACCAACTGAACGAGCAACTTCGGCCAATGGCGTTTGATCGATCTCAAAGTTTCAATTGTGTGCTGATCAGAGCGTATTATTCACGTACATGAGAAGATAATCAAATCATTCCTTCTGAATCATGGTTGGCTCCTTGACACGAGCCACCACACCTCAAATTGGGGCTGCGCACCTGCGCCGCCGCCGTCTTAGCAGCTCCAATCGACCATGGCTGTCCGCTGGACCGGTGGGTTCTCAAAAGCAGCGATGGCAGCGCCCCCGCGTCCTCGCTTGATGAGATGGCTGATGTGCGCGACCGTATACTACCGCGGCCTCATGGTCGAGATGAAGTGCCCCGTCGGATCGGCCGTCAACCGGCTCCTTCCACCTCCAGGGGATCCACCTCCTCCCCTTCCCTCTTTCCTGAATCTTGAGCCGATATTTATGGGAGGGTCAAGGGAAAACTCCAAACTGATCGAGAGTCCGCCCTCGTCTTAGCTCTCTGATTTCTATTTTTTTGTTGGGCTCGGTGGACCAGAATAATGGGCTGCCTAGGTTGAATTTGATATTTGAGGACGCGAGAGAAAAGCTGACGTGCGAACAAGTCAAGACGGACGGACGGATGGAAATTATAAAATTTAGTACCACCTCGAATATGTTTTTCAAATTCAAACTGAAAGCGTAAAATCACGGGAAGAAGCGTATTGTGATGGTGAACCCGACAAAGTCAATCCGTGCTTTATTATTAGGGAAAGAAATGTATAAAATATGAAAGAACTGGCATTTGATACATACCCACCATATGGGCATCATTGTTTTGTAAAAGATAAGCATCATACATTCACACTTTTGGTTTCCCTCGCTGAGGTGCGAGTTTGAGCAATTTTCTTTCCATTCGATCCAAAGAACGGATCGGGTTCCACCATCAAGATATAACGGAACAAAAACAAAATACATCCTCAAGGTTCAAAACTAGAAAAATAAAAGACATGGTTCCAAGCATGAGTTTGAGCAATTAGAATGTGCAATTGCACACTGTTTATTATTTAGTGTATTTGTTTCACATTGTTTACCTGAGTTTATATTTGTGTGGTTGACCTGATAATTTATAACTCCGTTTTCTGCAGATCATCTCCTACTGGAGGGACAGGTTGAAGAGCTGGGGCTATGATCCACTCTTTCTAAGTGTTGATCAGAGATCTGGATTATCAGCTCTTGAAGAGATGCTGGAGGGACAGACAACTGTAGTTGTTGGTCCAAGCGGTGTTGGGAAGTCCAGTCTTATTAATGCCTTGAGATGCAACCAAAACATTTCAGAGGAAGATCCAATACATCAACTTCTTGAACAGGTGACTGTTATATAATTTCAAATTGCATTTAACCCCAGGCATATTGTCATCAGTTTCATACAACGAAAGGTTTAACCAATAATTTCACTTATCACACGTGTTTTTAGTTTTTGTTGCATTTTGCCCCAGCCGTATGGCCCCGCTCATGCCTGATCGGGTTGCCAATGGCACATCTTGTTCCACATGGCTTGTCTTCCTTAATTGTTCCATCTCATCAGGCAAACATACGGCGATATTATTTTCCTACTTCAAATTCTCGCCCATTCTGAACCTTTCAATGCCGTACATAATCCATTATGAGAATTTCATAATTTCTTGTTTTGTTAGTTTTCCTCTAAAATGTAGCCCTTTTTCTTGGCAGAATGTTTATTTACGGATATAAACGTACCACTGTTTACTAAGGTTGGGTCAATTTATCAGGAATAATGCTATCTTTATCTCAAAAAGAAACTCAATTTGTTAGCTATGCTTGATATTGAGATATTGCCGATTGGATTTACTGAACTGATGTGTTGCCTCTGATATGGTATTCAGGACTAATTCAAAATGTATTTTTTATGTGGTCCCAAGTTGGTTTGCCTTACACAATAGGAGACGATGGAGCAAGTATGCATTGTTGTCTGTTTCTTTATGTGGATGCAGTAGTCTTTTTTCCTTTTACCTCAGATATTGTATAGCTTGACATGCTTTTTTCATTTTTCCCATCGTCGTGAAGTTTCTCAATCTTTTTCCAGTAAACTTTAGCAAGTGTAGACACCTTTTTCTATGTGGACACTGAAGTCCCTTGCTTGTGCACATTCTTTTCCAGAATAGTAAATGGTTTGGTGAACAACGCGTTGGTACCGTGTCCAAGAAAAGCGGCAAAGGAAAGCATACCACACGTCATGTTTCATTACTTCCGATAGTTGATGGAGGTTTTCTTGCTGATACTCCTGGATTTAACCAGCCTAGCCTGATGAAAGTGACCAAAAAGGGTCTTGCAGAAACTTTCCCTGAGGTTTGTTCACTTGATGCTCTATTTGGTTAGAGCTTCTGTGCATGAGCAAGTTGACTCTGTTATGGTTGTAGTTTAATTTGTTATGACATTTGCATAATTGTGTTATTGATTTTGTATCCAGATAAGAAAGATGCTAGAAGAAAATGAGTCCTCCGGGTGCTTATTTAATGACTGTGTTCACCTTGGTGAACATGGCTGTGTTGTCAAAGGTGACTGGGAAAGATATCCATACTATCTGCAGTTGCTTGATGAGATCAAAATTAGAGAATCCTTCCAGTTACGAACATTTGGAACTAAAAGAGAAGGTGATGTCAGGTAAGCCGTAAACGTTTCCTTTATGAGAATCACTAATGCACACCAACACCAGATACATATGCCTTTTCTTCTCTATTTCTAGTACTGTGGTTTCTGTTTTTTAAAAGATTTCTAGCAAATATTCTCTAAGCTATAAGCTATCAACAAAATAAAGCCAAATGTTTGGAAGACAGGTTAGTTTTTTCATAGTTTGGCAAGGTGAAATGCATTATGGTGAATGGAATCTACCTTATGGCAGTAGGCCCTAGGTTACCTATTTAGCACTGATCTGCTTAGCATATGCCGGTCTTTCCATGATTGTGGTGACAGCAGTTACTTTTATTCATACATAAATGATCCTTATATTCGGAAATTTTCTGGTGCAGAATCATGTGGTTATTTAATTTTCTTAGGTTCCATACAAATTACTTTCTCCATTTCGCTACAACTGTCCCCAGCCTCGGTGCACTTTGTCTAAAAATATCTACCCATTTAGGGAATCAAGACTAGCTCATGCTATATTTCCACTGCCTGCCTTACTTTAATGCTTTGGGAAAGGTTAAGTAATTGTACCATGCCTATTCATAAGGGTTTTCTATTATAACTTTTTCTTGGGTTAGTGTTTCATTGGCCCATGCACATGGTGGCCTAGATATATAATAATCTACTCTATAGAGAGTCATATTTGACAGATTGGCATCCTTTCTTTAGATCAGTTCCTGCGTATCAAAGCACCTACTCTTTTTGATGGATGCTGAACTTTGTGTGTGTTAACAATGCAAGCATACCCATCTTGCTTCAGGTATAAAACAGGTACCATGGGTGTGAAGCAAGTGGAGCCTCGCCTTCAACTCAAAAAGCACAGGAGGGTGTCCAGGAAGAAGTTGAACCAATCGATTCTCGATGAAATGGATTCTGACATGGATGACCTCGATGATGACTACCAGTTCGGTGTAAGCCGACGTACTAGCAAACGGTGAAGCTGATTCTTACCTGATCTAACAAACTCTAAACATTACCAAGGAGGAACAATGGATGATGTACATAACTGGCTCTCTACTGTCGCCGCCATGTCTAATTCTACTGACCAAGTTCTGAAAATAGAGATGTGTAGACGAGGAAACTACAGAAATGTGCCCTAGATGGTGAAGATTGGCATTACTTGTTTCCCTGTGACAAGATCGAGAAGAAGAAAGTAATAAGATAACCAAAGAAGTAAATTTACACAATCTCCTGCGGCGTTGTTCTGAACTTTCATAAGGTGGTGTTGATTGCTCTATAATCAATTTTATGAGGTACAGCTGCAGCCTTGAGGCGTCGTTTTAGGTTTCTGATGAGGCTCACAGTAGACCTTGGACCAACATTGGTAATACATCATCAAGTCGTATTTTCAAATTCCAAGTGTTTGGTTAAACCACGAGGAAACTTCTTGGCAGCTTCGTAATCCAAGAAAACTAAACCCCGGGTGATGTGTCATAACAGCATTTAGATTGAGTGGAATGCCTGGTAAAGGATGGACTATATGTGGTTGTGGACGCAGTCACGCAGAGCGGAATAGAAGAAGCTCTTGGACCAACATTTTTTTATTTTTATTTTTTATCTGACGACATAAAGCATCATAGCTCCAATTTCAAATATGAAGCCCTTGGACCAACATTGATATATACATTATCAACTTTGCTAAGTTTTTTTAAGGTTGCTCTGTTAATTAGTCTTTTGTTCAGGATAACCATTCCTTTGAATAGGTGAATAAATTAGAATGGCATGAGGAGTACATAAGGAGGCTATATGCCTCACTTAACTGGTAGAGTTTACCACAAAAAGGATCTGCATGCAATGATAGAAAGGTCAGAGGGCAACGTCAGTTACCCCTTTTAACGACCAGTGATCTGGTTGGTAAGAAATCTGAGTCCTCTTTACTTTGACCATGTTGACGAATCGTCCATCGTATACAGAAGCATAGCATATACTACCTGGCTCCACTCCAGAACAGTGACGCAAGGCTGCAGTTGGCACATTGTATATATGTACTAGTATAATGTATAATGTATGGTCCCTAATCTGACCATTTCTGTATCAGGAATCAGATGGAACGCATTATCTTGACAAGCAACCAGACGGGACAAAACTCCCCACTAAACTAAACGTACTGCATATTGATTATCGTCGTCACTAGTTTTGTCAGCAGTTTCTTTGTGCTTCTATTTATATATATAGTAAAAATAAACAAACAAATTCATGACAGCCACCAAGGGAATCTTGTGCTTTGTTTTTGTCAGCAGCGCAATAGCTAAGATAAGAAACATAATTATTTTTTATTGCACGACAATGCTTGCACTTGCAAGCATGAGCATAGGCTTTTTTCTTTCCCCTTTTTTGGCGAGGGGCATGAGTAGAAGCTGTGGTCTCCATGGAATTAATTCGCGCGATGTTGCCGAGTCTTGAGTGTCTTGTTCATCAGTTGAGACCTATTGTTAGTAATTTCTGTGTGAAACTGATCTTTTTTAACCTTCAAAAAGGCCTAGGCGTGCTGTATGCATAGTTCTGTACTAGTGTCATGCACTAGCTTCATTTCTGTACAAGTGTCATGCACTATCGATTTATTGCCAAAATGAAGAGATCTGTTCCTTTCAAGAAGAAATGGAGAAATACTTTGCATCTTATCAAGTTCGGTAGGGCGCTACTATCAAACTATATGTATGATGTTTCTTAATCTAGGCAGGGGATATGTGAGATTATCAAAGTTTGTAGTGCTGAGTCACTGTTTATCTAGGGGTTATGGTCAGTTTGTGTCGTCCAGTCGTCCTACTATATGCTTATTAGGTACTGCCCTATTGTGGTAGCATTCATGCTGCCCACAATTGACCCCTAATAACTTTCAAAGGTTTTAATGGCAAACGGAGCATTTTTCTATACGAGTTAATTGATCAAATACTCGGCTAGCATGGAATTTGGTTTCTATGCCAGAGCCTGTGCTCGGCTGCTAAGGGCCAGGTGTTACCCAAATGGATACATCATTAATACTGTATTTCCAACTATTTCCAAGGACTAGTTAACCAACTTGGTAGGACATCGAGCATGGTTCGGATCGGCTAAACAAGGCTTGAGTGGAGGACTCATCCGGAGAGAAAGTTTGTATATGGAGTGATAATTGTATATGAAGAGACTCAACTCACAATATCTCGGGTAAGTCAAGATGTTCTCGACTTAAGTGGGTGCAAATACTAATAAACCCAACTACAATGGGATGAAGGGACAATGATCGGCTAAACAAGGCTTGAGCCCCCCTCCCCCCTCCCGCGAGCGCTCGGGGGAAAACCCTAGCGCCGCCTCCAGCCCCCCCCCTCCTCGAGCCTCCCTCCCCTCGTTGCCGCCTCGACGTACTGGCGGGTGAAGCCCGGCCAGTGCTGGCGACGGTGGGGCCCTCTCTTTCCCCCTCTTGGTCCGGCAGGCGCGGGACCCCGAGTCGGGCGGCGACAACAGCTGGCGGCGGGCGACACGAGTTGTGGGAGGTGGCGTGAAGGGGTTGCAGCGGAGGTGGTGCACGGTGGGCTCCGGCGGCGCCGGTTGGCCATATCTGGGCCCAGCCGACGAGGACCGCGGACGACGCGGGCTGCGAGCGTCCACCCCTACCGTGGCCTCGGCTGGTGGTGGTGGTGGCGCAGCGGTGGTGGCAGGTGGGCGTGCTGGTCGGGATCCAGGCGCCCTGCCGGCTGGACGAAGGCGGTAGGGCAGATGGGCTCCCCGGTGAGTATTCTTGGCGTTCGGCGGCGGTACTTGGGGTTCCCCTTGCTAGTGGTCGAGTCCACGTCGGTGGCCTTGCGCGGTTCTGCGTCGGCCGATGAGGAGGGGCAGCACAGGGGTGTGTTCGGTGGGGAGGCTGGCTGGAGGGATGGGTGGTGCCGACGTGCTCGGGCCCCCGTCACTGGCACAGGGGTGTGCCGATTCGGATGCGTCCGTTCCCCCACCTTCCCCTTTCCCTAGCCGCGTGCTAGCTGTCGTAGCTCCGACGATGTTCAAGGCAGGACGTATGCTGCAGTTCGTCGGTTGGTGGTGTTCATTTGGTGCAAAGTTGATCTCTTTGGATGGTCTTGGGGGTGTCTAGATGTTGGGCGGCGGCCCTGGCAGCGGGAGGCGTGGCGTTCGCGGGCGGAACCTACGTCTCAGGTGCGGGCGGGCAGCCATGGTTTCGCGGGGGACGTGGCTGCGGGTGGTTGGCGGAGTAGGGGTGTGTCGGTGAGGTGTGAGCACCAGGGTTCATCACTTGCTCAGTCCTTTTCGCCGTCGGTGGCGGTGTCCGTGGATGTCGTATTATTCTTGAAGGATCCATCGTGGTGCGCCAATCCTCCTGCATCGCTCTGGGTGAAAACTTGATCTGCGGTTCGGACGGTGGCGGCTATCCATGGTCGTACCCTTATGGGAGGGATTGTCTTGGAGTCTTTGCTTCGTCATTGTTCATCTCACCCCCTCGGTGGCTCCAAGTGGTTCTTCATAGCTCATATTTTATTTTCTTGGTTGTGTCCGAGTGGTGTGATGGTGCTTGTCACCTTTGTATCTAGCCTTGGGTATGTTGGTTGTGTGTCGTGGTGGCGTGTGTTTGTCGAGCTCGCTCAGATGTATGTGGTGATCGTTGCTTTATAATATAAAGTGGGGGGAACCCTTTCGGTAAACAAGGCTTGAGTGGAGGACTCATCAGGAGAGAAAGTTTGCATATGGAGTGATAAATGTATATGAAGAGACACAACTCACAATATCTCAGGTAAGTCGGGATGTTCTCGACTTATTTTGAAAACCCGGAAACTTTATTCATTTGAGATAAATAGAACATCGTTTGTGAGGATCATTACAATTTCATTTAAGGGTTCCTCAAACCAATCAGAAGTCAAAGAAAATCTAGCTAATCTAGCAAGCTCATGAGCTACTTTATTTGCTTCTCTATTACAGTGTTCAAAACTATTAGTAATGAAATCACATGCATAATGAAAACAATCATCGAAGATTGCTGCCGCGGCTCTTGCCGACTGCCCTCCATTATGCATAGTATCAATCACCTCCAGATTACCCGAGTTAATAATAAGGTGATTACATCCCTCCCTTTACACCGGTGTTAGACCAAATTTGAGAGCTACAACTTCCGCCATCAGCACATCCGCACAATAGTCTATCTTCCCATTCCCTCCAACAATAAACCTACCTCTGCCATCTCTCAGGACCGCCCCATCGTACCACTAAGAAGGTCATGGTCAAAAGAAGCATCAATGTTAAGTTTCATGAAAACTCTAGGAGGACAAGACCAACCCCTTTTTCATAGAATCCTGGGGGGATAATGCATTAACAATGTTTGTGGTAAGGGCAAGAACCCCCATTGAAATCTGAAGTGCATTTTGAGTTTTCTCCTTGTGCACCAACTTTCATATTTCCCACCACCGATACCATGCTGAGATAGCAATCATCTCATGCACATTGCGGTAACCCATTATTCACAAATCTTGATCTGGCAGAAGTAGTACGTACTCCAGCACCACCTCTCTAGCACGGTCAACCTCGCAAGCTTTATCAATAATATCTTCCGTCCCCAACCTTTTCCAGACCTCCTTTGTTTTACTACAACGTAAAAGCATATGATTTGTATCTTCTAAACACTTAGAGCAAGTGGGGCTGATGGGTGATACCTTCATATGTGTATTAGCCAGCGTAACCCGGAACAGGAGTGTTCCATGTAGCATACGCCATATTTTTTTTACTTTTACCGGACATGCTAACTTCCATATCTTACTCCAAATAGGGTTAACCGTGGTTCACCCCATCCCCTTAGAGTGTTTTAATTTGCTTCCATACTGGTGGTCCCACTCCACAGAATAAGCTGACCGAACCAAGAATATACATTTTCGTATAATTCCAAGCAATGAAATCTGGCATATCATGTTGCGAGAGAGGAATTGAAAGAAACCTTTGTACATCGATTGGCCACATAGTTTGTCTAATCAGGTCTTCATCCCAACTATTGGAAGCAGGATCAATGTGACCACCTACCTTAGTTAACAGATGCCCCCCTTAGGCGTTACAATTTTCCTAGTGGCATAGTTTGGGATCCAGGCATCTTCCCAAATATTGATATAATGTCCATTCCCCACTCGCCAAATATAACCACGTTTCAGAGTATTTGTGCCTGCCATGATACTTTGCCATGTAAAGGAGGAGCATTTCCTTAGCTTAGCATTCAACAAATCACCATCGGGGTAATACTTTGCCCTTAGGATAGAAGCACACAATGAATCAAGATTGTCTAGAAGATGCCATGCCTGTTTAGCATGCAACGCTAAGTTGAAACCGTGAATATCACAGTATCCCTTCCCTCCTTGATTTTTAGGTACACACATTTTCCACCAGGACATCTAGTGCACCCTCTTCTGGTTCTCCTCGTATCCCCACCAGAAATGCGCTATCACGTCAATGATTCCTTTACAAATATTTTTAGGAATTTTAAAGACCGACATTGCACAGGTGGGTATGTGTTGGATCACAACCTTGATCAGGATCTCCTTTCCCTCGGTAGACAGTAACTTTTCCTTTGAGCCACTAATTTTCTTAACAATTCGCTCAATCAGAAATAGGAAACAATCTGTTTTATCTATTCCCACATTTGCTGGCAAACCTAGATATTTATCACTGAGGGCCTCTGTCATTGTGTTCAATATTGTACACAATTGTTCTCTAATCTCCACCTTCATGTTAGGACTAAAGAAAATACTGGATTTTTCAATGCTAACCAATTGTCCCGATGCCTCACAGTATAGATCTAGCTATGCTTTCAGAGCTTCGGCACTTTGTTGGTTGGCTTTCATAAGGATCAATGAATCATCCGCAAAGAGAAGATTTGTTATCGGTGGGGCGTCTCCACACACTCTTACACCTAAGATCTTTCCATTTTCCTCCTCATGTGTAAGTAGAGCATCCAAACCCTTAGTACACAATAATAAAAAGTATGGTGACAACGGGTCTCCCTGTCTCAAACCCCTTGTAGGCTTGAAACTCTCACTTTCCTCCGCATTAATACTAACTCTGTATTCAACCATTGAGACACATTGCATAATAAAATTCACCCATTCTTGAGGAAACCCAATCTCAACATAATCTCTTTCAAGAAAGGCCACTCAACTCTGTCATATGCTTTGTGCACATCAAGTTTTATAGCGCACAAACCTTCTGTACCTTCTCTTTTATTCTTGATTGTGTGAAAACATTCATAAGCTACTAAAATAGGATGTTTTGTACTTAAGCGCGTGCAAAAGCTGACAAACCCAAACATAATGGAATGATGAAGGGACAATCTGGAGCACCTTCTTCCCGCATGAGACGGATGAAATTATGAAGCTACAACTATCAACTACTCCATCCGTTCCAAATTACTCGTCACAGAAATGGATGTATCTAGATGTATTTTAGTTCTAGATACATCCATTTCTACGATGAGTAATTTGGAACGGAGGGAGTAGATTGGATAATGGTTTTATAGCCTCTCATAGGGCTCCTTTGATTCAAAGGAATTTTATGCCGCGTGTGTCAAGGTCGAATCCGGCAGATCTCGGGTTGGAGGTCCCGAACTAGTAGTCTTAACATGATGATAACAAGGACACAAACTTTTATCCATGTCCGGGCTCTCCTAAGAGATAAAAACCATACATCCTGTTTGTGTTGTATTAATTTGGGATGGAGTATAAAGTACATGTGATTGCTACTTCTTGAGCTTGCATTGCTTTTTCCCTTGAAGAGGAAAGGGTGATGCAGCAAAGTAGAGATAAATATTTCCCTCAGTTAAGAAGCAAGGTATCAATCCAGTAGGAGGAACACACAAGTCCCCAATATATGCACCTGCACAAGCTAACAAATACTTGCACACAACGTGAAAAGGGGGTTGTCAATCCCTTCAGGTCACTAGCAAGGGTGAGATCTGATAGAGATTGATATAAAAGATAAGTAAACGTGTAAAATAAAGTAAAGATAAATAAATTGCAACAAGGTATTTTTGGGTTTTTGGTTTTATAGATCTAAAAATAATATGATAAAAATAGACTCGGGGGCCATAGTTTTCATTAGAGGCTTCTCTCTTGAAGAAAGCATACATTGGGTAAACATTTTATGGTTGAGCAATTAATAGAAAAGCGCATAGTTACGATGATATCCAAGGCAATGATCATGAATATAGGAATCACGTCCGTGACGAGTAGGCCGACTCCTGCTTGCATCTATTACTATTACTCCACACATCGACTACTATCCAGCATGCATCTAGTGTATTAAGTTAACAAGAACGGAGTAACACCTTAAGAAAGATGACATGACGTAGAGGGATAGATCCAAACAATATGGTAAAACCCCCATCTTTTTATCCTTAATGGCAACAACACAAATACGTGCCTCGCTACCCCTACTGTCACCGGGTGAGGACACCGCAAGGCTAAACCCATCACAAAGCACCTCTCCCATTGCAAGATAGATCAATCTAGTTGGACAAACCAAATCAATGGATCAGCGAGAAATACAAAGCTATCTTAATCATGCATAAAAGAGTTAAGAGAACACTAAAATAATATTCATAGATAATATGATCATAAACCCACAATTCATCGGATCTCAACAAACACACCGCAAAGAAGTTTACATCGAATAGAACTCTAAGAACATCGAGGAGAACATTGTACCGAAGATCAAAGAGAGAGAGAGAGAAGAAGTCGTCGAGCTACTAGCTATGGACCCGTAGGTCTGTGGTAAACTACTCACACATCATCGGAAGGGCAACAAGCTTGCTGTAGAGGCCCTTCATGATCGAATCCCCCTCCAGCAGAGTGCCAGAAAAGGCCCCAAGATGGGATCTCATGAGAATAGAAGCATGTAGCGGCAGAAAAGTATTTTTGGTGCGTCCTCTGGTATACGGGGAATATTTGGGTATTTATAGAGCTGGAATTAGGGTTAGGGGAGTCCCGAGGTGCCCACAAGCCCGAGGGCTCGCCCCTAGGGTACGCATCTAGGGCTTGTGGCCCTCTTGTGGCCCCCGTGGCCTCCTCTCGAAGCTTCGTGGTTGTCTTCTGGTCCAAGAAAAATCCTCAAAAAGTTTTGTTCCGTGTGGAATCCGTTTGGTGTTGATTTTCTGTAAAAGACAAAAACAAGGAAAAACGACAACTGACACTAGGCACTAGGTTAATAGGTTAGTCCCAAAAAATGATATAAAATAGCATATTAATGCATATAAAACATCCAAGATGGATAATATAATAGCATGGAATAATAAAAAAATATAGATACATTGGAGACGTATCAAACATCCCCAAGCTTAATTCCTGCTCATCCTCGAGTAGGTAAATGATAAAAACAGAATTTTTTATGTGGAATGCTACCTAACATGTTTATCAAGTAATCTTTCTTATCCTTTCATGAATAATCAGATCCATAAGATTCAAAACAAAAGTTTAACATTGACAAAAAATAATAATACTTCAATCATACTAATAAAGCAATCATGGCTAAAGAAAGTTACCCCTACAAAATCATATAGTCTTGTCATGCTCTATCTTCATCACACAAAGTATTTATTATGCACAACCCCAATGACAAGCCAAGCAATTGTTTCATACATTTAGTGTTCTCAATCTTTTTCAACTTTCACACAATACATGAGCGTGAGCCACAGATATAGCACTATGGGTGGAATAGAAGGTGGTAGTAGACAAAACGGAGAAAGAAATTCTCACACCAACTAGGAAAATTAATAGGCTATGGAGATGCCCATTAATTGATATTGGCGCAAGTGAGTAGGGATTGCCATGCAACAGATGCACTAGAGCTATAAGTGTATGAAATCTCAAAAGAAAACTAAGTGGGTGTGCATCCAACTCACTTGCTCATGAAGACCTAGGGCAATTTGCGGAAGCACATCATTGGAATATACAAGCCAAGTCTTATAATGAAAAATTCCCACTAGTAATATATGAAAGTGACAACATAAGATGCTCTCTATCATGAAGAACATGGTGCTATTTTGAAGCACAAGTGTGGAAAAAGGATAGTAACATTGTCCCTTCTCTCTTTTTCTCACATTTTCCTTTTTTTCTTTTGGGCTCTTTGGCCTCTTATTTTTTTTTACATATTTGGCTCTTTGAACTCTTTTCATTTTAAGTCTGGAGTCTCATCCCGACTTGTGGGGGAATCATAGTCTCCACCATCCTTTCCTCACACGGGATAATGCTCTAATAATGATGATCATCACACTTTTATTTACTTACAACTCAAGAATTACAACTCGATACTAGAACAAGGATATGACTCTATATGAATGCCTCCGGTGGTGTACCGGGATGTGCAATGATCTAGCGTGACATGTATAAAAAATATGAACGGTGGCGCCACAAATACTATGTCAACTATATGATCATGCAAAGCAATATGAGAATGATGGTATGTGTCATAATAAATGGAACGATGGAAGTTGCATGGCAATATATCTCGAAATGGCTATGGAAATGCCATAATAGGTAGGTATGGTGGCTGTTTTGAGGAAATATATAAGGTGGTTTAATGCACCGACGAAAGTTGCACAGTACTAGAGTGGCTAACAAAGGTGGAAGGGTGAGAGTGCGTATAATCCATGGACTCATCATTAGTCAGAAAGAACTCACATACTTAGTGCAAAAATTTATTAGCCCTCTAAACAAAGCACTAACACGCATGCTCCTAGGGGGATAGATTGGTAGGAAAAGACCATCGCTCATCCCCGACCGCCACTCATAAGGACAATCAATAATAAATCATGCTCCAACTTCATCACATAACGTAATACCATACGTGCATGCTCCGGGAATCACAAACCTTAACACAAGTATTTCTATTAACCCACAATTACCATCTAGCATGACTCTAATATCACCATCTTTATATCTCAAAACAATTGCAAGGAATCAAACTTCTCATATATTAAATGATCTACATGAAAGTTTCTGTTACATCCTTCTTGAATACCCATCATATTAGGACCAAATTCATAACCTAAGAAAATTGCCATACTATTTTTAGGACTCTAAAAATAATATAAGTGAAGCATGATATTTCATCAATTTCTTCAAAATAAAACCACCGCCGTGCTCTAAAAAGATATAAGTGAAGCACTAGAGGAACTACCTAGCTCAAAAGATATAAATGAAGCACATAGAGTATTCTATTAAATTCACGATTAATGTGTGTCCCTCTCAAAAAGTGTGTACAGAAAGGATGATTGTGTAAAAATAAAAATCAAAGAATCATATAATACAAGATGCTCCAAGCAAAACACATATCATGTGGTGAACAAAAGTATAGCCTCAAGTAATTTTACCGATGGATTGAAGACAAAAGAGGGGATGCCATCCGGGGCATCCCCAAGCTTAGGTGCTTGGTTGTCCTTGAATATTACCTTGGGATGCCTTGGGCATCCCCAAGCTTAGGCTCTTGCCACTCCTTATTCCTAGTCCATCGAAACTTCACCCAAAACTTGAAAACTTCACAACACAAAACTCAACAAAAAACTCGTGAGATCTGCTAGTGAAACAAAGCAAATAACCACTTTTAGGTACTGTTGTAAACTCATTCCAATTTTATATTGGTGTTATATATACTGTATTCTAACTTATTCATGGTTCATACCCCCTGATACTACCCATAGATTCATCAAAATTAGCAAACACCACAATGAAAGCAGAATCTATCAAAAACAGAACAATCTGTAGTAATCTGGACTTTAGCCAGACTTCTATAACCTCAAAAATTCTAAAAAATTAGGAAAACGTAGGCGATTTGTATATCAATCTCGTGTAGAAAATTCAGAATTTTATTACGCTTCTGTGAGTTTCTAAATTTCCATCACTGAGCGCAAAAGTTTCTGTTTTTCAGCAAAATCAAATCAGGTATCACCCAAGATCATCCCAAAGGTCTTACTTGGCTCAAACACTAATTAAAACACTAAAACAAAATTATTACAGAATTAATATTACATAGTTATTCAAGAACATAAGGAAAAACAAAAAAACACAAAATAAAATTGGGTTGCCTCCAAACAAGCGCCATTGTTTTACGCCCCTAGCTAGGCATAATGCATAGATCTAGGTGTTGTCATCTTTGGTATTCAATCCATAAGTAGCCCTCATAATAGATTCTTATGGTAACCTAATTTTATTTCTTGGAAAGTGTTCTATGCCCTTCCTTAACAGAAATTGCTAATGTTTCCTTCTTTCATATCAATAATTGCACCAATTGTTCTAAGGAAGGTCTATCAAGAATAATAGGGCATGAAGGATTGAAATCTATATCAAGGACAATAAAATCTATGGGCACATAATTCCTATTTGAAACAATAAGAACATCATTAATCCTTCTCATAGGTTTCTTAATAGTGGAATCCGCTAAGTGCAAATTTAAAGAACAATCATCAAGTTTATGGAAACCTGGCACATCACATAGAGTTTTTGGAATAGTTGAAATGCTAGCACCCAAATCCCATAAAGCATTGCACTCATAATCTTCAATCTTAATTTTAATAGTAGGTTCCCATTCATCATAAAGCTTTCTACGAATTTAAACTTCCAACTCAAGTTTTTATTCAAAAGATTTCATCATAGCATCAACAATATGTTTAGGAAAAGCCTTGTTTTGATTATAAGAATGAGGTGAATTAAGCATGGGTTGCAACAAGGAAATGCAATCAATCAAAGAACAATTATCACAATTAAAGTCCTTGAAATCCAAAAGAGTAGGTTCATCACTACTTAAAGTTTTGACCTCGCCAATCCCACTTTTATCAATTTTTTCATTAAGATCTTCACCCTCCAAATTATTGGGACGCCTTCTAGCTAAAGTTGACTCATCTCCAGTCCCTTCTTTATCAAGTTTTATATTAGCAAACAAAGATTCAATAGGAGTCACACCAATCACTTTAAGATCTTCATCAAGATTCAAATTAAGATTCAGGTTTAGGAGCCATCTTATTCATTAATGTGGTTTGCTTATCGGAAATTTGGCCTACTAAATTTTCAATATGAGCAAGTTGAGATTTAAGACTAGAGACTTCCTTAGTAACATTATCAAGCTCCTTATTGATATATTCAATCATAGTTTATTTTTTCTTTAAGTTCGTTCGTAAATAAACAATTATGCTCAAATTGTAAAGACATGAAACTTTTTATATATTTTCATTTTCTTCCAACTTTTTGTAGTAAAGATCAAGACCTTTGGGTTGAGACATGGTGGCAAAGCAAGCAATCTAGCACACAAGCAAGCAAAAAGTAAATGAAAAGACGGACTGAAAAGAAGGCAAACATTTTTGTGTTTTTCTAAAAACATTTTAGAAGTGGGGGAGAGGAAAATGAGAGGCAAATGGCAAATAATGTAAGTGCAAGAGATGAGAGTTTACGATAGGTAGTTGGTAGGCTTGATGTAGATCCTCCCCGGCAACAGTGTCAGAAATTCTTCCTACTACTTCTTGAGCTTGCGTTGATTTTTCCCCTGAAGAGGAAAGGGTGATGCAGCAAAGTAGAGATACGTATTTCCCTTAGTTAAGAACCAAGGTATCAATCCAGTAGGAGGAACACACAAGTCCCCAATATATGCACCTGCACAAACTAACAAACACTTGCACACAACACGAAAAAGGGGTTGTCAATCCCTTCACTGTCACTAGCAAGGGTGAGATCTGATAGAGATTGATATAAAAGATAAGTAAAAGTGTAAAATAAAGTAAAGATAAATAAATTGCAGCAAGGTATTTTTGTTGGGGAACGTAGCATGCAATTTCAAAAAAATTCCTATGATCACGCAAGATCTATCTAGGAGATGCTTAGCAACGAGAGGGGGAGAGTGTGTCCACGTACCCTCGTAGACCGAAAGTGGAAGCGTTAGGTTAACGCGTTTGATGTAGTCGAACGTCTTCACGATCCAACCGATCTAGTACCAAATGCACGACACCTACGAGTTCAGCACACGTTCAGCTCGATGATGTCCCTCGAACTCTTGATCCAGCAGAGGGTCGAGGGAGAGTTTCATCAGCACGGCGGCGTGGTGATGGTGATGTGATCCACGCAGGGCTTCACCTAAGCACTACGTGAATATGACCGAAGGAGTAAACTATGGAGGGAGATGCCTCACATGGCTTAGAACAAT
The DNA here is from genome assembly GCF_018294505.1 of Triticum aestivum. Lineage (NCBI taxonomy): Eukaryota > Viridiplantae > Streptophyta > Magnoliopsida > Poales > Poaceae > Triticum > Triticum aestivum. The sequence continues at coordinate 474,089,547 of NC_057797.1, read as the reverse complement.
TGGTGTGTCTCCAAGGGGTGCCCTGCCCACGTATATAAAGGAGGAGGGGAGGAGGCTGGCCACTGATGTCGCTTGAAGCTACGTTGGTATTTCCCCAAAGAGGAAGGGATGATGCAGCACAGCGGCTATATGTATTTCCCTCAAATATGAAACCAAGGTTATCAAACCAGTAGGAGAACCACGCAACACAACATAAACAACACCTACACACAAATAACAAATCCTCGCAACCCGACGTGTAAAAGGGGTTGTCAATCCCTTTCGGGTAGCGGCGCCTTAAGATAGGAAAACGAACGTGAGAGAGTTGTAAATATTGATAGATCAAACGTCAAATAAAATAAATTGCAGCAAGGTATTTTTTTTGTATTTTTGGTTTAATAGATCTGAAAATAAAAGGCAAATAAAATAGACCGCGAAGGCAAATAATATGAGAAAGAGACCTGGGGGCCGTGGGTTTCACTAGTGGCTTCTCTCGAGAAAAATAACAAATGGTGGGTAAATGAATTACTGTTGGGCAATTGATAGAACTTAAAATACTCATGATGATATCCAGGCAATGATCATTACATAGGCATCACGTCCAAGATTAGTAGACCGACTCCTGCCCGCATCTACTACTATTACTCCACACATCGACCGCTATCCAGCATGCATCTAGTGTATTACATTCATGGGGAAACGGAGTAATGCAATAAGAATGATGACATGATGTAGACAAGCTCTATCTATGTAGAGATAGAACCCATCGTTTTATCCTTAGTAGCAATGATACATACGTGTTGGTTCCCCTTCTGTCACTTGGATCAAGCACCGTAAGATCGAACCCACTACAAAGCACCTCTTCCCATTGCAAGATAAATAGATCAAGTTGGACAAACAAAACCCAAATATCGGAGAAGAAATACGAGGCTATAAGCAATCATGCATAAAAGAGATTGAAGAAACTCAAATACTTTCATGGATATAAAAAGAGATAGATCTGATCATAAACTCAAAGTTCATCAGATCCCAACAAACACACCGCAAAAGAGTTACATCATATGGATCTCCAAGAGACCATTGTATTGATAATCAAACAAGAGAGAGGAAGCCATCTAGCTACTAACTATAGACCCGAAGGTCTACAAAGAACAACTCACGCATCATCGGAGAGGCATCAATGGAGGCGGTGAACCCCATCCATGATGGTGTCTAGATTGGATCTGGTGGTTCTGGACTCTGCTACGGCTGGAATTGATTTTCGTCGACTCCCCTAGGGTTTCTGGAATATTGGGGTATTTATAGAGCAAAGAGGCGGTCCGAGGGGCGCCTGAGGTGGGCACAACCCACCATGGCGCGCCTGGGCCTCTTGGTGCGCCCTGGTGGGTTGTGCTCTCCTCGGAGCACCCCCTAGGCGTAGCCTTGGCCCATTAGGTGTCTTCTGGTCCAAAAAAATCTACGTAAAGTTTCTTTGCATTTGGACTCTGTTTGGTATTGATTTCCCGCGATGTAAAAAACATGTAGAAAACAAAAACTAGCACTTGCCACTATGTCAATAGGTTAGTACCAAAAAATGATATAAAATGATTATAAAACATCCGAGATTAATAATAGAACTGCATGGAACAATGAAAAATTATAGATACGTTGGAGACGTATCAGCCACCAGGGGCGCGCTAAGGAGAGGGGAGTCCTACTAGGACTCCAAGTCCTAGTAGGATTCCCCCCCTCTTTTTCCTTCTCATGGAGGGGGAAAGGGGGAAGGGAGAGGGAAGAGGAAAAGGAAAGGGGGGCGCCCCCTCCCCTAGTCCAATTCGGACTCCCCATGGGAGGGGCGCGACCACCCCTTGTGGACTGCCTCCCCTCTCCCCTTGGCCCATGTAGGCCCAATACTTCCCCGAGGGGTTCTGGTAACCCCTCGGTTCTCTGAAATATACCTGAACCATTCGGAAACCATTCCGGTGTCCAAATATCATTGTCCATTATATCAATCTTTACCTCTCGACCATTTCGAGACTCCTCGTCATGTCTGTGATCTCATCCGAGACTCCGAACAAACTTTGGTCACCAAAACACATAACTCATAATACAAATCGTCATCGAATGTTAAGCGTGCGGACCCTACGGGTTCGAGAACTATGTAGACATGACCGAGACACATCTCGGGTCAATAACTAACAGTGGAAACTGGATGCTCATATTGGTTCCTACATATTCTACAAAGATATTTATCGGTCAAACCGCAATAACAACATACGTTATTCCCTTTGTCATCGGTATGTTACTTGCTTGAGATTCAATCATCGGTATCCTCATACATAGTTCAATCTCGTTACTGGCAAGTCTCTTTACTCATTCCATAATGCATCATCCCGTAACTAACTCATTAGTCACATTGCTTGCAAGGCTTATCGTGATGTGCATTACCGAGAGGGCCCAGAGATACCTCTCCGATACTCGGAGTGACAAATCCTAATCTCGATCTATGCCAACCCAACAAACACCTTCAGAGACACCTGTAGAGCATGTTTATAATCACCCATTTACGTTATGACGTTTGATAGCACACAAAGTGTTCCTTTGGTATTCGGGAGTTGCATAATCTCATAGTCAAAGGAATATGTATAAACCATGAAGAAAGCAATAACAATAAAACTTAACGATCATTATGCTAAGCTAACGGATGGGTCTTGTCCATCACATCATTCTCCAATGATGTGATCCCATTCATCAAATGACAACACATGTCTATGGTTAGGAAACTTAACCATCTTTGATTAACGAGCTAGTCAAGTAGAGGCATACTAGGGACACTTTGTTCTGTCTATGTATCCACACATGTATCAAGTTTCCGGTTAATACAATTCTAGCATGAATAATAAACATTTATCATGATATAAGGAAATATAAATAACAACTTTATTATTGCCTCTAGGGCATATTTCCTTCAGTCTTCCACTTGCACTAGAGTCAATAATCTAGATTACATTGTAGTGATTCTAACACACATGGAGTCTTGGTGCTGGTCATGTTTTGCTCGTGGAAGAGGCTTAGTCAACGGGTCTGCAACATTCAGATCCGTATGTATTTTGCAGATCTCTATGTCTCCCTCCTTGACTTGATCGCGTAATGAATTGAAGCGTCTCTTGATGTGTTTGGTTCTCTTGTGAAATCTGGATTCCATCACTAAGGCAATTGCTCCAGTATTGTCACAAAAGATTTTCATTGGACCCAATGTCGATGTCAAAACCGCCAGACCTCGGGTAGGGGGTCCCAGACTGTGCGTCTAAGGATCGAGAGTAACATGAGGCAGGGGACACAATGTTTACTTCCTGCTTGATTGACTTTGATGAGTATAGGGGTTACAAGATGTAACACCCTCGATGCGACTATAGCTCCCACGTGTCGAGGCACGACTTAGAGACATAATCGCATTGAAGGCATATGTCGCAAGTTAGGCAATCTTCACAACATCCCATGTAATATGATAATAAAAAGGGAGATAACATAGTTGGCTTACACTCGCCACATCAATCAAATACACAAATAAGATTACATCAACCAAAACACTCATGGCCCGACTACGGCGCCAAAATATAAAAGAACCCAACATGCGACAACGGTCCCAATCACCCCCAACTGGGCACCAGTACTGATCATCGAGAAAGGAGATGTAGTAACGCTGAGAGTCTTCGTCGAACTCCCACTTGAGCTCGTACTCGTCACCTGGAGCGGAATCACCTGGACCCGCGTCTGGAGTTATAGTATCTGTGAGCGACAGGGACTCAGCAATCTCGCACCCTCGCGATCAAGACTATTTAAGCTTATAGGAAGGATGGGCAAATACATGTGGAGCAGCAGCAAGCGACTAGCATATATGGTGGCTATCTTATTCGCAAAAGAGAGCGAGAAGAGGAGGCAAAGCGCGAGCGTGAAAAACTAGAGGAACAACCTGCGCAAACATTACTCCAACACTGTGTCCACTTCCCGGACTCCGCCGAGAAGAGGCCATCACGGTAACACACTCAGTTGATTCATTTTAATTAAGTTAAGGTTCAAGTTATCTACAACCGGACATTAACAAATTCCCATCTGCCCATAACCGCGGGCACGGCTTTCGAAAGTTCAATCCCTGCAGGGGAGTCCCAACTTAGCCCATGACAAGCTCTCACGGTCAATGAAGGAATAGACCTCCTCCCAAGACGTTCCGATCAGACTCGGTATCTCGGTAACTCAAGACACTTCGACAGGTTAAAACAAGACCAGCAACACCGCCCGAATGTGCCGACAAATCCTGATAGGAGCTGCACATATCTCTTTCTCAAGGCACACGCAGATTGTCTAAACTTCCGGTAGGCCAGCCCAGAGTTGCCCCTGGTAGCCACCGGCGGCTGACGGTTTGGACCAACACTCAAAGGAGCACTGGCCCGGGGGGGGGGTTTAAAATAGGATGACCCTTGAGTCTGCAGAACCCAAGGGAAAGAAAAGGCTAGGTGGCAAATGGTAAAACCAAGGTTGGGCATTGCTGGAAAAGTTTTAATCAAGGCGAACTATCAAGGGGTTCCCATTATAACCCAACCGCGTAAGGAACGCAAAATCCGGGAACATAACACCGATATGACGGAAACTAGGGCGGCAAGAGTGGAACAAAACACTAGGCGAGAGGCCGAGCCTTCCACCCTTTACCAAGTATATAGGTGCATTAAGATGACATAGCAATATAATGATATCCCAACAAGTAAATAAATGTTCCAACAAGGAACGCCTCCAATCTTCACCTGCAACTAGCAACGCTATAAGAGGGGCTTAGCAAAGCGGTAACATAGCCAATCAACAGTTTGCTAGGACCATGGTGGGTTAGAGGTTCAACATGGCAATTGGGAGGCTGACAAGCAATTGGTAGGCATCGTAGCATTGACATAGCAAAGAGCGAGCAAACTAGCAAAGCAAAGATAGTAGTGATTTCGAGGGTATGATCATCTTGCCTGCACAGTTGTCAGAGTTGACTGGATCCTCACAAGCAAACTCAACGGGCTCCTCGGTAGCGAACTCGTCTCCCGGCTCTACCCAACAAGACAAACAAGCAACAAGGGTACAATCAACCACGTGCAAACTCAATCAACACGATGCAAAGATGATATGCTATGCGGGATGCGATGCGGGATGCAAAATGCAAGATATGATGGGAAAGCATGAAGCTGGCCTCAACTTGGAATTCCAAGGGTGCCACTGGAAAGATGAGATGAAATCGCTTGAAAACGATATAAAGAACGCCGGAATCGGAGTTACGGTTTGGAAATGGCAAGCGATTCAAAAATGACACCGGTCTGCGATTTACAGCAAGTAGGCATATTAATGCAACGAATTGGACATGCTATAGCACCCAAACATGACAACAAAATACATGGCAGGGATGCACACAAGATGCTTAACAAAAGTCTAGCACTGAGCTACGGCCAAATTATCCATTATGAGGTTCAAACAAGCATGACAAAAACGCAAATGCAAAACAGATTCCAGACTTAGTGAAATTAACACTTGTCTGAAATTTCGGTTCACGAAGCCCTCTTCGGAGTAGCAAAACAACATGATACATGACCTGATTAAGACAAGTAAGAACATGGCATGGAGCTACTCAACAAGCTTAACAAAAGACTCAAAGTGACCTGTGGCCAAAAGGGTTCACAAAATATACTAACGGGCACACGAACATAGCTAAAACACAATCAGTTTTCAGACTTAGTGAAAACTGGGACACGCTGAAATATAACTCACGAAGGCACATAAACGAGCTCGATGCACTCACCACGGTGCAAGTCATGGCAAGGCAAGCATACATCCATTAAGAAGGCACAAAATGCTAGCTAGAGATGACAAGAACAATGGTATAGCATGCACGGATCATCCACAACAACGCCGGCAAAATCGCAAACGAGTTGACGATCAGCCCAGATTCACCACGAAGCAAAAGTAGAGCTCGATTGACTCAAGCTAGGGTGCTCCATAATTGCAAACAAAGATATGGATGGATAGAGCATAACATGATTAACAAAACTCCTTTACTGATCATTCTCAAAAGAGGCACGGATCACTAGGAAACAAGCTGAACATATGGCATCATGAACTAAATAATCCCAGACTTAGTGAAAACTACAAAGTCCTTGAAAACAGATTTACCGGGTGCCTCACTTTGCAAGCTTGCACAAGTCATCACACACATCCTAAAAATGCATGGGTTGCACCTCTGGAAAGATAACAAAATGCTTAACAAAACATATTAAGGACTCACATGCATATCATGCACACATTAATCATGGCAAAAATGACAAAAGTCTAAGATGAACTAGCAGATCTGACAATTAACTCACGAAGGCCTCTTCTAACAGCATTTCGGGCATCAAGATGAACTCAAATGAAAATGATGCAATGGAATGAAATGATGTACTCGTCGAGGCGAACATTTTGATATACCATATGCCCAAATCGGAGCTACGGATACGGAGATACGGCCAGTCAAAGTAGGCATAAAAAATTAGGGTTTGGAGGGAAAAGTCAACCGTCGAATTTTCCAGATCTGGATCTGCACGGTTATCGGAGTTCGCCGGAGGGAGCACTGTTCACCTCCGGAGATGGCGTCGGCCGGAGTTGGACGGCGAGGCAGCCGGAGAGAGGGAGGCCGGCTCGGGCGGCGAGGGTGCCGCGGTGGTCGGCGGGGCGGTGGCGTCCTCGGGCGGCGAGAGGAGGCGCGGGCGGCGGCGGTGGCCCGCGGTGGCGGCGGCGGCGAACGGAGATGGGGGAGGCGGCGACGGATGGAGGCGCGGGGCGCGGCCCGGGTGCGCGGCGGCGGGGGCCGGCCTCGGGCCGTCGCGGGCCGGCGCGGGAGGCGACAGGTGGCAACGGTTGGCTGGCGGCGGCGGATCAGACGTTGTCCGGCTCGCCCGGACACGTCCGGCGGCGGCGGAAGGGATTTTTTTAGGGTTTTGAGAGGGAGAGAGATCCGAAAACGGAGGGGGTGTATTTATAGGCATAAGTGGAGCTAGGAGAGTCCAAATGAGGTGCAGTTTTCGGCCACGCGATCGTGATCGAACGCTCTAGGACAAGGAGCAGAGTTTGGTGGGTTTTGAGCCAAATTGGAGGGGTGTTGGGCTGGAACACACACGAGGCCTTTTCGGTCCCTCGGTTAACCATTGGAGTATCAAACGAAGTCCAAATGATACGAAACATGACAGGCGGTCTACCGGTAGTAAACCAAGGCCGCTTGGCAAGTCTCGGTCCAATACGGAAATGTTTAATCCCCACACACGAAAGAAAGCTAGAAATGACCACCGGAGGAGAACGAAGCGCCAGAATGCAAAACGGACAACGGGGAAAATGCTCGAATGCATGAGATGAACATGTATGCCAATGCAATGCACATGATGACATGATATGAGATGCATGACAATGACAACAACACACGGAGACAAAACCCGAACCCGAGGAAATAAATATGACTTAATGCCGGAAACGGCAAGAGTTGGAGTACAAATAGGGAAAGTTACATCCGGGGTGTTACAACACTCCACCACTACGAAAAGATCTCGTCCCGAGATCTAGGATTGAAAGAACGCCAGGTACTCAGAACAGAGGTGATCCTCGCGTTCCCAGGTAGCTTCACGGTCAGAATGGTGTGACCATTTGACTTTGAGAAATTTGATTGACTTGTTGCGAGTCTTGCGTTCAGTCTCTTCAAGAATAGCAACTGGGTGCTCACGATAAGAGAGATCTTCTTGGAGCTCAATGTCCTCGAAGTTGACTATGCGGCCAGGAGTCTTGAAGCACTTTCGAAGCTGAGAGACATGGAACACGTCATGAATATTTGCAAAGTTTGAAGGAAGCTCGAGTTGATAGGCGAGGTCGCCCCTCTTGCCGACAATCTTGAAAGGTCCCACGTATCTAGGGGCAAGCTTCCCCTTGATACCGAAGCGACGAGTACCTTTCATAGGAGAGACATGGAGGTAAACATGATCTCCGATCTCGAAAGCCAAATCACGGTGCTTACTATCATAGTAGCTCTTCTGGCGGGATTGGGCTGCTTTGAGGTTATCACAAATGACTTTGCACATATCTTCTGCCTCTGTGATTAAGTCATTACCCAAAAGCTGACGTTCACCGGTTTCAGACTAGTTGAGAGGGGTACGGCACTTCCTGCCATACAAAATTTCAAAAGGGGCCTTGCCCGAACTTGCTTGAAAACTGTTGTTGTAAGAGAATTCAGCATAAGGAAGACAATCCTCCCACTTCTTGCCGAAGGAGATCACACAAGCCCTGAGCATATCTTCAAGAATCTGGTTGACACGCTCGACTTGACCGCTTGTTTGAGGATGGAAAGTTGTGCTGAAGCGGATGTTCGCGCCCATGGCCTTCTGGAAAGAATCCCAAAACTTCAAGGTAAAGATGCTGCCTCGGTCTGAAGAGATCACTTGAGGAATACCGTGCAGAGAGACAATACGAGAGGTATAGAGTTCCGCCAATTGAGCTGCAGTGATCGACTCTTTGATAGGCAGAAAGTGATCCACTTTGGTGAGTTTGTCGATGACAATGAATATAGCATCATTGCCACGCTTGGACTTTGGAAACCCAGTCATGAAGTCCATTTCAATGTGGTCAAACTTCCATTCTGGAATGGCAAGAGGTTGGAGGAGACCAGCTGGCCTTTGGTGTTCTGCCTTCACTCTTCTGCAGACATCACATTCATTCACGAATTGAGCGATCTCGCGCTTCATTCGAGTCCACCAATATGCTTGCTTAAGGTCCTGGTACATCTTCGTGCTCCCAGGGTGGATGGAGAGGAGAGAATTGTGAGCCTCGTTCATGATCACTTTACGAAGTTCACCTTTGGGCACAACAATTCGATCCTCGAAGAATAGAGTGTCCTTGTCATCAAGGCGGTAGCACTTGTACTTGGACTGACTCTTAGCAATCCCAATCTTCACCTTTTTCACCATAGCATCAAGAAGCTGGGCTTGGCGAATCTGGTCTTCTAAGGTAGGAGAGACTTGAAGGTTGGCGAGGAATCCTTGAGGAACAACTTGCAGATTAAGTTTGCGGAAAGCTTCACAAAGCTCGGGTTGATAAGGCTTGAGAATCAGACTGTTGCAGTAAGCTTTCCTGCTCAAAGCGTCAGCAATCACATTGGCCTTGCCTGGAGTGTACTCAATACTCGGATTATACTCTTGAATCATTTCGACCCATCGAGTTTGCCTAAGGTTGAGATTAGGCTGAGTGAAGATGTACTTGAGACTCTCGTGATCAGTGAAAATATCCACTTTTCTTCCTAATAGAAGATGTCTCCAAGTCAAAAGAGCATGCATAACTGCCGCCAACTCGAGATCATGAGTGGGGTAGTTCTTCTCATTAGGCTTCAACTGGCGAGATGTATAAGCAACAACTTTCTTCTCTTGCATCAAAACTGCGCCAAGACCTTGGAGAGAGGCATCACAAAAGATCTCGTACGGCTTGGATTCATCAGGTGGAGTCAGAACTGGAGCAGTGATCAACTTCTCTTTCAAAGTGTTGAAAGCAATATCACACTCCGGAGACCAAATGTACTTGACGTGCTTCTGAAGAAGATTAGAGAGAGGCTTCGCGATCTTAGAAAAGTTTTCAACGAATCTTCGACAATAGCTTGCGAGACCGAGAAAACTGCGGAGTTGCTTCACGTTCTGAGGAGGTTCCCAATTCACAATTGCAGACACCTTCTCAGGATTCATGGAAATGCCCTTGGCAGAGATGATATGACCAAGATAAAGAACCTCATCGAGCCAAAATTCACACTTGGAGAACTTGGCGTAGAACTGATGTTCTCTGAGCTTATCAAGAACCAAACGCAAGTGCTTGGCATGATCTTCCTTGTTCTTCGAGAAAACCAGAATGTCGTCGAGATATACCAAAACGAAGTCATTGGTGTAGGCGTTGAAGATGAAGTTCATCATGCGAGAGAACGTCGGAGGAGCGTTGGCGAGGCCAAAAGACATGACAGTGTATTCGTATGAACCAAAGCTTGTTCTGAATGCTGTCTTGGGAATATCTTCTTCACGAATGCGAATCTGGTGATAACCCATACGGAGATCAAGCTTGGAGAATACTTGGGCACCTTTGAGTTGTTCGAACAGCTCATTGATGTTGGGAAGTGGGTATTTGTTCTTGATAGTCTTCTTGTTCACTGGACGGTAATCAACACAAAGTCGGTCCGTTCCATCCTTCTTCTTCACAAAAAGAACACCACAACCCCACGGAGAAGAACTAGGCCGGATGAGACCCATTCTTTCTTGCTCATCGAGTTGCTTCTTCAGCTCCTTCAACTCTTCAGGTCCGAGCTTGTAAGGACGTTTGCACACAGGTTCCGTGCCAGGCTCAAGTTCAATAACGAATTCAACTGGCCGGTGCGGAGGCATTCCTGGAAGCTCTTCTGGAAAGACGTTTTGATATTCGCAAACGACTGGAATTTGAGAGATGGCATCCAATTCACCCTTCTCATTGAGAGAAAACAGACGGATAGTATTATCCCGAGCGGCAAAGACAATTACATCCTTAGACGAATGAGTCAATTGAATCTGCCTGGCTGCACAATCAAGCTGAGCCTTGTGCTTAGAAAGCCAATCCATTCTGAGAATAAGATCAATATCCGAGTTACCAAGGATCATTGGGGAAGCCAGAAACTTGAAATCACCCATCGAGATAGAAATATCCGGAACTTCGTAGTTAGCAAGCAAGCATCTACCCAGAGAGACGACTACTAATGGCTTATGCATAACTTGAGAAAACCACCCATGCTTAGATGCAAAAGGTCTGGAAATGAAGCAATGCGATGCACCCGTGTCAAAAAGAACTTTTGCAAGAACATCGTTAACAGGAAGGTTACCCATAATCACATCTGACGAGTCCTCTGCCTGGGCTGCATTCACCAAATTGACCTTGGCATGCTTGGGGTTATGCTTGACCATAGCTGTACTTTCCGATCTCACAGGAGGAGGAGGAGGAAGACGCCTCTGGTTGAGACACTTGTTGGCATAGTGACCCTTCTGTTGGCACTTGTTGCACGTGACCTCTGAAAGCGGACGGTGATACGGAGCACTCGATCTTGGAGCTTGAGATGAAGTCTTGTTCTAAAAGCCAGGGTTGGGTGGGTGGGAAGAACCACTGCCACCTTTGCTCTTCTGCTGATACGGCTGACGGAACGGAGGAGGAGGAAGCCAAAACTTCTGCTGCTTGGCCACTTGAGTAGAGGAAGAAGGAGTAACATCTCTGACTCGCTTCTTGGAAGCATCACACCTCAACTGAGCAGCCTCTTGCTTCAGAGCCATGTTGTAGAACTCATCGTATCTCGATGGCTCGAAGAGAACAAGAGCGAGCTGAATATCTTCTCTGAGACCACCCCTGAACTGATATATCATGCTCTTCTCATCAGGGATGTCCTGCTTGGCAAAGCGGGCGAGCTTCTGGAACAACTTGTTGTAGTCATAGACAGACAAAGAGCCTTGCTTCAGATTGCGGAATTCTTCACGCTTGCTTTCAACCACGCTCTACGGAATATGATGAGCTCGGAAATCTCGACGGAAATCATCCCAAGTACTAACATGTCCACCTCTGGAGCCCTTGTACTGCTGGAACCATTCTGCAGCTTGATCTTTGAGTTGAAAAGAAGCGAACTTGACAAAGTCCTCAGGCCTGACGTTACTACACTCGAAATGCTTACATAGATCCACAAGCCAATCGTCAGCATCGGTTGCCTCAACACAATTGCTGAAAGTCTTTGGCCCATTAGCAAGGAACTGGTTGAGTGTAGCAAAGTGACTCTGATTGCTGCCTTGATTCCCTTGACTGCCTTGATTGTGCTCTTGAAGAATTTGCATGATCAGCTGTGTGTTTGCATTGGTTGCGGCCATCACAACTTGCCATGCCTCTGGAGGAGGTGGAGGTGGTGGCGGATCAGGATTCGGAGTCGTGCGCATTGGAGGAGCCATCCTGAATAGGTTGACCACCATTAGCACATTGACAGACAAATTATTGAAGCTGAATCCAACGGAATGAAAATTGCAACATATAGTCTTCACATCCGAACAAAATGAATGAATGCATTCCTCTTGAAATGGTCACATATCCATAAATTGAGAAGCCACGTAGAATTAAGGTAGAGAAATAAATCAACAAGGTACGGATCAAGAACGAATAATCGGTAAGAAATCCCAATCTCAAACCAATATTCATGGAAAAAGAACTAGAGCTACTAGAATTCCCACCTATGAAACTCCCGAACTTTTCCGGTTATGCAATCAGGTGTTGGGGATACAGGGGAAGCATAATATCTCACCCAAACTAGCAATTACTACATCCAGATGTATCCATCCTTCAACACATAACCAAGAAACCTTCGGAAACCATCTACCTCAACCTTCGAAAAGCATCCGTTATACAAGTTATGGCGATACTCCCGAACTCCCGCCCCAGTACTGGGTGGCGTCGAGGTTATCTTACCAACGAACTGCATAAAAGAGATTTTTGATGTCGGCGTACTAGACTCAGGTATTCCAGAACTGCAACGATAAAATTATGATGACAACACCTCAGACCTCAACTCCCCGGGACACTTCCACTAAACCCCTGACAGGAGGCACCAAGACAATGTTCTCATCATAAGCCATTGGAACGATTCCAAGATACTCGCGTGATCCTAAATTTTTTTTAGTGAAATTTGAGAAGAGAAGAGTCAAAACACTACATTAGGATGCCTTACCAGAGCGATGAGGAGACTGGGAAGTAAAAAGAATTCCTAAGCTCTCCGATATATAATTCCTAAAAGACTCAAAACATTTTTCTAGACACAACTCGGACGCTAAAAACGATCAAGCAATGGGGCTCCTAAGGTCGGGGAAGGCTCTGATACCAACTTGTAACACCCTCGATGCGACTATAGCTCCCACATGTTGAGGCACGACTTAGAGACATAATCACATTGAAGGCATATGTCGCAAGTTAGGCAATCTTCACAACATCCCATGTAATATGATAATAAAAAGGGAGATAACATAGTTGGCTTACACTCGCCACGTCAATCAAATACACAAATAATATTACATCAACCAAAACACTCATGGCCCGACTACGGCGCCAAAATAGAAAAGAACCCAACATGCGACAATGGTCCCAATCACCCCCAACTGGGCACCACTACTGATCATCGGGAAAGGAGACGTAGTAACGCTAAGAGTCTTCGTCGAACTCCCACTTGAGCTCGTACTCGTCACCTGGAGCAGAATCACCTGGACCCGCGTCTGGAGTTATAGTATCTGTGAGCCACAGGGACTCAGCAATCTCGCACCCTCGCGATCAAGACTATTTAAGCTTATAGGAAGGATAGGCAAATATATGTGGAGCAGCAGCAAGCGACTAGCATATATGGTGGCTATCTTATTCGCAAAAGAGAGCGAGAAGAGGAGGCGAACCGCGAGCGTGAAAAACTAGAGGAACAACCTGCACAAACATTACTCCAACACCGTGTCCACTTCCCGGACTCCGCCAAGAAGAGGCCATCACGGTAACACACTCAGTTGATTCATTTTAATTAAGTTAAGGTTCAAGTTATCTACAACCGGACATTAACAAATTCCCATCTGCCCATAACCGCGGGCACGGCTTTCGAAGTTCAATCCCTGCAGGGGAGTCCCAACTTAGCCCATGACAAGCTCTCACGGTCAACGAAGGAATAGACCTCCTCCCAAGACGTTCCGATCAGACTCGGTATCTCGGTAACTCAAGACACTTTGACAGGTTAAAACAAGACCAGCAACACCGCCCTAATGTGCCGACAAATCCCGATAGGAGCTGCACATATCTCTTTCTCATGGCACACTCAGATTGTCTAAACTTCTGGTAGGCCAGCCCACAGTTGCCCCTGGTAGCCACCGGCGGCTGACGGTTTGGACCAACACTCAGAGGAGCACTGGCCCGAGGGGGGGGGGTTTAAAATAGAATGACCCTTGAGTCTGCAGAACCCAAGGGAAAGAAAAGGCTAGGTGGCAAATGGTAAAACCAAGGTTGGGCATTGCTGGAAAAGTTTTAATCAAGGCGAACTATCAAGGGGTTCCCATTATAACCCAACCGCGTAAGGAACACAAAATCCAGAAACATAACACCGATATGACAGAAACTAGGGCGGCAAGAGTGGAACAAAACACTAGGCGAGAGGCCGAGCCTTCCACCCTTTACCAAGTATATAGGTGCATTAAGATGACATAGCAATATAATGATATCCCAACAAGTAAATAAATGTTCCAACAAGGAATGCCTCCAATCTTCACCTGCAACTAGCAACGCTATAAGAGGGCTTAGCAAAGCGGTAACATAGCCAATCAACGGTTTGCTAGGACCATGGTGGGTTAGAGGTTCAACATGGCAATTGGGAGGCTGACAAGCAATTGGTAGGCATCGTAGCATTAGCATAGCAAAGAGCGAGCAAACTAGCATAGCAAAGATAGTAGTGATTTCGAGGGTATGATCATCTTGCCTGCATAGTTGTCAGAGTTGACTGGATCCTCACAAGCAAATTCAACGGGCTCCTCGATAGCGAACTCGTCTCCCGGCTCTACTCAACAAGACAAACAAGCAACAAGGGTACAATCAACCACGTGCAAACTCAATCAACACGATGCAAAGATGATATGCTATGCGGGATGCGATGCGGGATGCAAAATGCAAGATATGACGGGAAAGCATGAAGCTGGCCTCAACTTGGAATTCCAAGGGTGCCACTGGAAAGATGAGATGAAATCGCTTGAAAACGATATAAAGAACGCCGGAATCGGAGTTACGGTTTGGAAATGGCAAGCGAATATGAAGGGTCCAAGCATATCATGCACACCTTAATCATGGCAAAAATGACAAAAGTCTAAGATGAACTAGCAGATCTGACAATTAACTCACGAAGGCCTCTTCTAACAGCATTTCGGGCATCAAGATGAACTCAAATGAAAATGATGCAATGGAATGAAATGATGTACTCGTCGAGGCGAACATTTTGATATACTATATGCCCAAATCGGAGCTACGGATACGGAGATACGGCCGGTCAAAGTAGGCATAAAAAATTAGGGTTTGGAGGGAAAAGTCAACCGTCGAATTTTCCAGATCTGGATCTGCACGGTTATCAGAGTTCGCCGGAGGGAGCACTGTTCATCGCCGGAGATGGCGTCGGCCGGAGTTGGATGGCGAGGCAGCCGAAGAGAGGGAGGCCGGCTCGGGCGGCGAGGGTGCCGCGGTGGTCGGCGGGGCGGTGGCGTCCTCGGCGGCGAGAGGAGGCGCGGGCGGCGGCGTGGTGGCCCGCGGCGGCGGCGGCGGCGGTGGCCCGCGTTGGCGGTGGCGGTGGCCCGCGGCGGCGGCAGCGACCGGAGATGGGGGAGGCGGCGGCGGATGGAGGCGCGGGGCGCGGCCCGGGTGCGCGGCGGCGGGGGCCGGCCTTGGGCCCTCACGGGCCGGCGCGGGAGGCGACAGGTGGCGACGGTTGGCTAGCGGCGGCGGATCGGACGTTGTTCGGCTCGCCCGGACACGTCCGGCGGCGGCAAAAGGGATTTTTTTAGGGTTTCGAGAGGGAGAGAGATCCGAAAACGGAGGGGGTGTATTTATAGGCATAAGTGGAGCTAGGAGAGTCCAAATGAGGTGCGGTTTTCGGCCACGCGATCATGATCGAACGCTCTAGGACAAGGAGCAGAGTTTGGTGGGTTTTGGGCAAAATTGGAGGGGTGTTGGGCTGAAACACACACGAGGCCTTTTTGGCCCCTCGGTTAACCATTGGAGTATCAAACGAAGTCCAAATGATACGGAACTTGACAGGCGGTCTACCGGTAGTAAACCAAGGCCGCTTGGCAAGTCTCGGTCCAATCCGGAAATGTTTAATCCCCACACACGAAAGAAAGCTAGAAATGACCACTGGAGGAGAACGAAGCGCCGGAATGCAAAACGGACAACGGGGAAAATGCTCGAATGCATGAGATGAACATGTATGCCAATGCAATGCACATGATGACATGATATGAGATGCATGACAATGACAACAACACACAGAGACAAAACCCGAACCCGAGGAAATAAATATGACTTAACGCCGGAAACGGCAAGAGTTGGAGTACAAATAGGGAAAGTTACATCCGGGGTGTTACACAAGAGTTGATCTACCTCGAGATCATAATGGCTAAAGTCTAGTTGTCTAGCCTGTATGATTATGATTGGGCCTACAGACTAAACCCTTTGGTTTATATAGACACTGGAGGGGGCTAGGGTTGTACAGAGTCGGTTTACAGAGAAAGGAATATTCAGATCCGCACACCAAGCTTGCCTTCCACGCCAAGGAGAGTCCCATCCGGACACGGGGGGAAGCCTTCTATCTTGTATCTTCGCAGCCCATTAGTCCGGCCCATGTCACATGGCCCGGACGCCCGAGGACGCCATAATCCAGGACTCCCTCAGTAGCCCCGAACCAGTCTTCAATGACGACGTGTACGACGCGCAAATTGTATTCGGCATTGCAAGGCGGGTTCCTCCATCGAATACTTCAAAGCATCTGAACTGAAGGGCTATATTTGGCCCTTGCATCCTCGGTGGTGGCGAGGTGAATTCTTCAAACATACCGGTTTTACATTAAACGTCATACCCCTCGACTTCTGTGCTTCTGCCGCCTCGGCTTCCACGTGGCAAACGAATATGAAGGGTCCAAGCAATTTTATAGATAACCCCTTGACAGCATACGGAAGTCGCCTATTTAAGGAGATTGGATCTCAGGTGCCATTCCATAGCATGCGAAAATCCTTTGAACATGCCTCAAGAAACCATACAATCATGGCCACTGCTCCTAGTTCTTCCTCCCGCCCCCACGGCCCTAAAAAGGCGATTGGGAGAGCTGCTCTGTATCCCACGCCCAGTTGACCAAGCTCCAGGTGCAGGTCTATCCCCCCTGCGGATCTAGTCCCTGTTCGGGCAGGATTAACATCCTTTACTGGCAAGGCCCTGGCAGAGAATTTCCCGAATCCTTCAGTAGGGGAGTGAGTATGCTTTGTGTCCTTTCTTTTGAGAGGCGTTGGGTTCCCAATCCATCCCTTCCTCCGGGGTATCCCGGAGTACTACGGCCTCCAACTGCGCAATCTCACACCAGGCTCTATTCTACACATCGCGTGCTACGTTGCTCTTTGCGAGCTGTTCCTAGGCTGCGAGGCCCATTTCGAGCTATGGAGGAAGCTTTTCTGCCTCATATTCGAGGTGGGCAGTGCCGAAGTATGGAACATAGCCGGCATAGGATATCTGTCCGGCACTCTGAAGAAGGCATCCGAGGAGTGGCCCTCAGAGTGGTTTTATATTGAAGACATCGTCCTCTCGGACCCAATCCGACGTGGCTTACCCGAGTTTTCCCATGGCCCGCTAAAGAAGCGCCACAGCTGGTGTCCTCGGAGCCTCAAGGAGGAAGATAGTGCGGAAGTTAAGAACTTAATGGACATGATAAAAATACTCGCCCAATCCGGACTGTCCATAATTGAAGTCATGGCGATTTCCATAACGCGCGGTGTCCAACCACTCCAATACAGAGGACTCCCCATGTGGAACTATAACGGGGAGGATGGTACACCCAGCTACGGGCGCAAGGGTCCGGATAACTTCACCGCCCTGGCCGCCATGTTGGCTGATCTTTATAAAGGGGAGAAAGAAGAATTCACCCGCCTCAAGTGCCGAGATGGCTTTTCCATGTACAACCCCCCTAGATGGGTAAGCTTTCAATTAAGCACTTCACTCAATCTTCTTCCTGAGTCACAATTAGTCAATCTTAACCCGACCATTTTTACCAGGAATGGAGGAAGGCCACCGCGGGGATCTACAGCCCCGCTCCGCAACTGGAGGACCATATTCGGGACCTGGATCCTGGATTCGAGGAGGATCCGGATATATTCGTGGAGCTCAAGGAGGGGGTCTTCTATCAGGAGTGATACGACGACACTGAAGTGGCCATTGAAGCCGATTACCCCGGCCTTCTTCCATCTTCCCATGTAAGTGCCCAGGGAGCATCTCCTCGAAAAGAGCTTTCCCATTGTGCCTCACCCATTGCACTGTCTCGTGCTTCAAAGGGGAGGCGCTCATCTCGCCACGCTGCATCGGGATCGTCCCTTAAGAAGGGGCGCCGACAAAAGGTGGGTCTTCAAAAAGAAAGGCAAACGATGATACTTCCAAGCCCACACCTTCATAAAAAAGGGACGGTTTTCAATATGCCCTACGGCAAGCATACCGAACTGTGATGTTTTCTGCTGCGCTATATTTCAGGAGGAGCATTCATCGGACTATATCTGGAGACCTTGCCGGACATATGTGCGCCAATCCGACCCCGGACCTTGCCTTTAGGGCTAGAGTCGATACGGGTGCAATGCCGGATTGTTCTCTCTCTAGCAATTCAGATAATGTGTCCGTCACCAACTCTGAAGTGGAGAGTGCCATGAACCATCGGCGCCAGAGGACAACTATGAGGGATCCCAATTTTACTGAAGAGGCATTCAATGCCTTCAGCTCGGCGGATGCCTATATCGAAGCTGCTCGGGATGGGCTTGCTGGAGCCACTTACCAGCTTTCAAAGGATATGCGGGTAAGATCATTTTTGTGAGGATTTAATAGTCCTATACCAGTAGCCCCCGAGACTTGAAAACAATTGAAGGAACTGATTTTAAGGATCGATGTATAATCAGATACTCACGGAAAAGAACGACATGCTATCTCGTGAGCTGGAACAGTGTCGGACCTAGCTAACTGTTGTTACCGCCGAACTGGAGAAGTCCAAGGAGGCACCGACTGGTAATGTCTCCTGCTATCCAGAAAATATAATCATGTGCCAGTCATGCTTATGCAGATAAACACTGTTTGCATTTGACAATGGCTGGATCGTCGGATCAGCTGGAAGAGAAACTAAAGGCCGTGCATGCGGACAAAGAACATGCTGAAAGGCAAGAGGCCGCTGGTCAACATATACTGACGCGGACCAGGGATGAAAAGAACAAGCTGTAGGATGCCAACACCCAACTCGACGAAGAGCTGAAAGACATGCGAGCCCAACTGGCAGACGCCCTAAAGGAGAACCAAAAACTAAGAGGCGGCATATTCAGTATGCCTTTTAACTTACTAACATATAGTTCGCTGTTGCGAATCCTAACAAGTTTATTTCTGTAGGTGTGTTGACTGGGCGGCCCGAAGAAGAGGTGTTCGGATTTCAAGGCGACCTGCTACAAGAGCTGTCCAAGGTGCATGAGCGAGCACAGAAAGCAATGAGAAGCATTGCTAAAGCTTTATGGCCACCCGACTCTCCTCCAGGAAGTATGGAGGAGCTCGTGAATTTACTCAAGGGAGCTTGGCGCCGTTTTGGGCTGTGGAAGATATCAGCATGCTGAGAAGGTGCTCGGGAGGCATGTGCCATGGTAAAAACACGGTACACCGGACTTGATCCAAATCATATGGCGCGGGTCGGACCTCGAGGATCCGATGGACAAGAAATCCCGGTCAGCCTGGTGTACGATCAAGTGAAGGAGGCCGCCAAGTTTTCCCAACAAGATTGTAGACTAGACAACCTGTTAGAGGGTCTAGAGGAAGAAGAAGTTTTTGAGTCCAAGTAGTAATGTACTTTTATCGACAGACTTTCTGCTTCGACCTCCGAAAACCCTAGGATTCGGAATGTTTCCAAATACTATACCATAGGTAAAAACCAAGGTATGTTCGAAAACCAGGCAGACCGGTCATAGTTTCTTGAACATGCAAGTTGTATTCGGGGAGTTATGTTATATTACATTTGATTGTAAGAAACATCTTCCAGAGAGAATAGTTTCGTTAGGGGTTCCTTTCCCTGGGCTAGTATGTGGTTTTTCATGCATACCACAACTGTGATGCTAAAAAATCATAGTACGCGTTATAGTCTAGGGTTTTGTATTGCCACAAGGGCAGTGCGTCCTTTGCTCACCGACCAATCATTCTCTTAAGAACTCTAGCTTTCGGCTTCACCCGTCTGAGGTACATATCCGGATAACCAGGCTGTAACAATCGCAGAGGTGCTCCCTTTATCCCCTAGCCGAACAAGCGGGAACGTAGGGCATAAGCGCAGGAGCCAGGCAACCCAGCTTGGCAAAAACTTAAGTCATAAAGGTGCATATAATGGCGAAGAAAAGACACATATATACGGTGAGCTTGATGCTAGAGAAATAGTAATAATAAGCTTCTTGTGAAAAGAAGCCCCCAGGCATTGTGGGGTATGTACATTTAAGGATGTATACCCCTTAGGTGTGCAGTTTATCCGAACACGAGCTAGAATCCGTATAAAAGCGAGAAAAAAGGAAAATGGTAAAAGGGAGAAGAGAAGGAACGAGAAAAAAGGTATATGTTCGGACTTAGGCGTGGAATCTTCGGAGCCTTGCAATGTTCCGTGGGTGTGGCTCCAAGCGATTATCCGAGGCATTGCGAATGCGATAGGCTCGTCTAGTGAGAACTTCATCTATAATGAAGGGACCCTCCCAGCTTGTCCTATTTCTTGTCTGGCAGGCATAAAATGAGTTCACCAACATTGTAAGTCTTTGCCCGTACCTCTCTGCTTTGGCATCGCCGAGCCTGTTGTTGATAGAATGCAGAACGGGACTTCGCGACATCATGCTCCTCCTCCAGGCTGTCCAAGTCATCCTGCCGATCGAGCTCGACCTCTCTTTCTTCATATGTGCACACTCGAGGTGAGTCATGAATAATGTCACAAGGCAAGACTGCCTCCGCACCGTACACCATGAAAAAAGGTGTATATCCAGTCGTGCGATTGGGTGTGGTCCGCAGCCCCCAGAGTATGGAATCGAGTTCCTCGACCCAGTGTTTGTCTAATTCTTGCAGAGATCGCACTAGTCTGGGTTTAATGTCGCTCATTATCATGCTGTTAGCCCGTTCGACCTGACCGTTTGTCTAAGGGTGGTATACGGAGGCGTAATCGAGCTTGAGGCCCAAATTGGAGCACCAAGTTTTCACCTCATCGGCTGTAAAGTTAGAGCCATTGTCAGTAATGATGTTGTGCGGGACACCGTAATGGTGTACTACGCCGGATATAATGTCTATCACTGGTATGGCTTCAGCTGTTTTAACTGGCTTGGCTTCTATCCACTTAGTGAACTTATCGACCATAACCAATAAGTATTTCTTCTTATGGCTTCCCCCTTTAAGAGGTCCGACCATATCGAGCCCCCAGACCGCAAAGGGCCAAGTAATGGGGATTGTTCAGAGGGCAGTGGGCGGCATATGGCTTTGGTTAGCGAAAAGATGGCATCCAACGCAACATTGTACGAGGTCTTGTGCATCTGCCTGGGCTGTGGGCCAAAAGAAACCCGTGCGGAAGGCTTTACTTACAAGGGCTCGGGCTGCGGCATGATGGCCGCCAAGACCAGCGTGTATTTCAGCCAAGAGCCGTCGTCCCTCGTCTTTGGAGATACATCGTTGAAGGACTCCGGTAGTGCTTTTCTTGTACAATTCTCCTTCATGAACTTTGTAGGCTATCGAACATCGAACGATGCGACAGACCTCAGTCTGATCCTCCGGGAGCTCAATTACAGCCATGATTTCATGGGCCGATGGTATTATTTCGGTGCCTAAGCCCCCTGATGATATCGGGATTGTGTTTGGAAAGTGGGGGTATGATTGGCTCTGGGTCAGTGCTCCCGTTCTCGTCCGGCCACACCACGGATGGCTTGAAGAGCCTTTCCGCAAAGGTGTTAGGTGGGACGGGGTCTCGTTTAGCACCCATGCGAGCGAGGATGTCCGCGGCTTGATTACTCTCTCAAGCCACGTGATGAAACTCGAGACCCTCGAACCGAGCTGATATTTGGAGTACGGCATCGCGGTAAGCCGCCATCTTCGGATCTTTTGCGTCGAAGTCTCCGTTTATTTAGGATATTGCGAGGTTTGAATCCCGCACACCTCAAGGCCTTGTATTTCCATGGAGACAACCATTCAGAGACCATGCAATAGGGCCTCGTATTCGGCTGCATTGTTTGAGTCTGTATACAGTATTTGGAATACATAACGGACTGTGTCTCCTGTGGGGGATGTCAAGACGACACCAGCCCCAAGTCCGGCTAGCATTTTAGAGCTGTCAAAGTGCATCACCCACTTGGAATACGTGTCGTACTCTTTAGGGAGTTCGGCCTCTGTCCACTCGGCGATGAAGTCAGCCAACACCTGAGATTTAATGGCTCGACGTGGTTTGTATGTTATTTTGAATGGTAGGAGCTTGATGGCCCATTTGGCAATCCGGCCGGTGGCGTCCCGGTTGTTTATAATATCATTGAGTGGTATTTCTGAAGCCACCGCGATTGAGCACTCTTGGAAGTAGTGCCGCAGCTTGCGGGATGCCATAAGGACCGCATATGCTATCTTCTGATAATGCGGGTATCAGGATTTGCATGGTGTAAGGACCGTCTATACGTAGTATACTGGTTTTTGGAGTGGGAATTTATGTCCCTCCTCTTCTCATTCGACGATGAGCACAGCACTCACCACCCGGTGAGTTGCCGATATGTAGAGCAGCATTGGTCGCCGACGTTTGGTGCAGCCAGGATGGGGTTGCTTGCTAGGAAAGTTTTTATTTCCTCTAGTCTGGCTATTGCAGCATCCGTCCATGCAAAGTGGTCGGTGCGTCAGAGCAGGCGATATAATGGCAATGCCTTTTCTTCTAATCTGGAAATAAAGCGGCTCAAGGTTGCCACGCACCCGGCTAGTTTTTGGACCTGCTTGAGGTCAGTTGGTGTTGCCAATTGTGACAGGGCTCGAATTTTGGCTAGGTTTGCTTCGATTCCTCTATTGGAGACAATAAACCCGAGCAGTTTGCCGGCGGGAACGCCGAAAATGCACTTTTCCGGATTGAGTCTTATGTCATATGTTCGGAGGTTGTCGAATGTGAGGCGTAAGTCGTCCACCAATGATTCGACATGCTTGGTTTTGATGACTACGTCATCTACATATGCCTCCACAGTCTTGCCGATTTGCTTTTCCAAGCACGTTTGAATCATGTGTTGGTAGGTGGCGCCGGTGTTTTTGAGCCCGAAAGGTATAGTGTTGAAGTAGAAAGGCCCATACAGTGTGATGAATGCCGTTGCGGCCTGATCGGATTCCTTCATCTTAATTTGATGGTATCCGGAGTATGCGTCGAGGAAATACAGTGAATCATGTCCCGCGGTTGCATCGATAATCTAGTTGATGCGAGGTAGTGGGAAGGGGTCCTTAGGGCAGGCCTTGTTAAGGTCTTTGAAGTCGACACACAGGCGCCAGGATTTATCCTTCTTTGGTACCATGACCAGGTTTGCTAGCTAGTCTGGATGTTTGATCTCTCTGATAAACCCGACTTCGAGTAGCTTGGGTAGCTCCTCCCCCATAGCCTGTCATTTGGGTTCGGAAAATCGCCGGAGCGTTTGCTTGACCGACTTGTATCTCTTCAGTATATTGAGACTATGTTCGGCTAGTGCGCATGGGGTTCCTAGAATATCCTAGGGGTGCCAGGCGAAGATGTCCCAGTTCTCGCGCAAGAACGCGCGTAATGCGGCATCGATCGTCGGGTCCAGCTGTGCCCCAATTGAAGCTGTTTTCTTGGGATCCCCCAGGTGGACTTGAAATTTGACTATTTCGTCAGCTGGCTTGAAAGAGGTGGATTTGGGCCCTTTATCAAGAATTACGTCGTCCCTATTGTCGGTGTCAAAACCGGCGGATCTCGGGTAGGGGGTCCCGAATTGTGCGTTTGAGGTTGATGGTAACAGGAGACAGGGAACACAATGTTTACCCAGGTTCGGGCCCTCTCGATGGAGATAAAACTCTACATCCTGCTAGATTAATATTGACGAGTATGGGGGTTACAAGAGTTGATCTACCACGAGATCGCAATGGCTAAAACCCTAGAAGTCTAGCCTATCTGATTATGATCGTCTCTACGGACTAAACCCTCCGGTTTATATAGACACCGGAGGGACCTAGGGTTGTACAAAGTCGGTTACATAGAAAGGAAATAGTACATCCAGCCGCCTAGCTTGCTATCCACGCAAAGGAGAGTCCTATCCGGACACGGGAGAAAGTCTTCTATCTTGTATCTTCATGGCCCAATAGTCTGGCCCATGTCCAACAAGCCGGACGCCCGAGGACCCCTTAGTCCAGTACTCCCTCAGTAGCCCCCGAACTAGACTTCAATGACGAGGTGTCCGGCGCGCAGATTGTCTTCGGCATTGCAAGGCGGGTTCCCCCTCCGATTACTTCAAAGTCCCTGACTTAAAGAGCAGTATTCGGCTTTTCCATTTAATGTCTCGGCCATCGGCTTCCACGCCTTCCTGACTTCAGCTTCCACGTGGCGAGCGAATACGAGAGGCCAGGATATTTTTGCACATACCACCCTAACAATACCAGAGAGGTGCCTATTTAAAGAGAATAGATCTCAAATCCATTCCACACCCTGCGAAAAAAAATCCTCAGAGCTCGCTAGGAGGAACCACTCGAACATGGCTAGCGCTCCCAGCTCTTCCTCTCGTCCCCACGGCCCTGAAAAAGGTGATTGGGAGAGATGTTCCATATCTCACGGTCAGCTGATGAAGCTGCAAAAACAGGGCTTTCTTCCCCCCCGCGGATCTAGTCCCTGTCCAAGCAGGATTGACGTCCTTCAACAGCGGGGTTCAGACAGAGAATTTCCCCAATCCGTCCAGGGATGAACGAGTATGCTTCATTCCCTTCTTACTAAGAGGCATCAGATTTCCAATCCATCCCTTCCTCCGAGGACTTCTGGAGTATTATGGCCTCCAACTGCATAGTTTCACTCCCGCCTCCATCCTGCACATTGCGGGTTACGTCGCTCTATGTGAGGTATTCCTGGGCTGTGAGGCCCATTTTGAATTATGGAGAAAATTGTTCTGCCTCGTCCCTCGTAATCAAGGGGGATCAATAGTTGAATTGGGAGGGGCCGTGGTATGGCGCATCACCGAGACCGGATACCTATCCGGCACGCCGAAGAAGGCTTCCGAAGAGTGGCCTTCCGAATGGTTCTATGTTGACGACGTCGCTCTTCCTGACCCAGTCCAAATGGGTCTCCCTAAATTTTCAAGTGCTCCGTTGAAGAAACGCCACAGCTGGCGCCCTCGGAGCCTCGAGGAGGAGGATATCGCAGAAGTCAGCCAGTTGATGGGGAATATTAAGATGCTTGCCCAGTCTGAATTATCAATAATCGAGGTAATGGCGATCTCCATAGTGCGGGGCTCCAACCACTCCAATACAAAGGGCTTCCCATGTGGCACTATAATGGGGGAAGATGACGCCTCATGCTGCGGTCGGAAGGGTCCGAAAACCCCCGCCGCTTTGGCCAAAATATTGGCCAAACTTTACAAAGGGGAGAAGGAGGAGTTCACTCGTCTCCAATGTCGAGATGGATTTTCCATGTATAATCCTCCTAGCTGGGTGAGCTGCAATCCCACCATTTTACTCCTCTCCCTGAATCATTTTTAATGGATAATAACCTATCCACTCGCAACAGGAATGGCGGAAGGCTACCGAGGGGATCCATAGCCCTGCCCCCAGCCGGAGGGTCACAACCGGGACCTTGACCCCGGATTTGAAGAAGATCCGGACATATTTGTGGAGCTCGAGAATGGAGTATTCTATCAGGCAAGCTACGTTGGTACGGAAGTACCCATCATCGCCGATTATCCCGGCCTCCTCCCTGCTTCGCATGTAAGTAACTTAAGAGACACTTTCTTCGAAAGAGTTTCCTTATTATGCCTCACCCACCGCACTATTTCGTGTTCCAAAGGGGAGGCGCTCGATGTCACAACGTGCACTAGAAGCATCTCCGGGGAGAGCGGCGCCCACGCCGAGCACGTCTTCAAAGAGAAAGGCAAATGATAATACAGCAGAACCTTCATCAAAGAGGTAAGGCTTTCTTTTTGAAAATACATCTCCTGATCGCCACATCAAATCGTGATGCCATTCACCGCATTCTATCAGGAAAAGTGTCCGCCAGACTATGTCCGGGGATTCTGCCGGTCGTGCCTCCACTAGTCAGGTTTCAGACCCTTCCCTAAGGACGGGGGCTGACATGGGAGCGGCGCCGAACTGTCCTTCCACAGAGGATTTGGACGATATGTCCGTCATGAACTCTGAAGTGGAGAGCGCCATGAATCATCATCGTCGGAGGGCCGCTCTCCGTGACCCCAACTTTTCAAAGGAGGCATTCGATGCTTTCAGCTTGGCCGATGCGTACATCCGGGCTTCTCAGGATGGGCTTGCCAGAGCCACGGACCAGCATCTAAAAGATATGAAGGTAAGTGTAGATTTAATAATCATACACCAGTAGCCCCCGAGACTTAAAGCAGGTGATACAACTGATTTAAGGATCATTGTATAATTAGGCACTTATGGAGACGAATAGCATGCTGTCTCAAGAGCTGGAAAAATGTCAGACTCAACTAACTGCGGCTACCACCGAATTGGAAAAATCCAAGGAGACACCACCTGGTAATGTTTCTCCCCAGCACAAAGAAGTATAATCATATGCCAGTTATATTAACACTGTTGTGTTTCTGCTGACAGAATCAGTAGAGCAACTAAGAGAGAAACTGAAGGATGCCCAGGCTGGTGAATAAGAGGCCAAAAGGCAACATGCGGCAGGTGAACGTGTGCTGAGGCAGGTCAGGGATGAAAAGAACAAGCTGCAGGATTCCCATACCCAACTGGGCGAAGAACTAAAAGATGTTCGAGCCTAGCTAGCTGACGCCGTCAAGGTGAATAGGAGGCTACAAGGCGGCATATTCAGTACGCTTTTCAAACTTGCCTCCCTATAATTCGACGAGGGCCGGAACTGACAGATTTATGTCTGTAGGTATGCTGACTGGCCGTCCCGAGGAAGAAATGTCCGGATCTCAAGGGGACCTGCTACAAGAGTTGTCCCAGATGCACGAGCGAGTTCGGCAGGCAATGTGTAGTGTTGCCAAGGCTTTATGGCCATCCGCCTCTCCTCCAGGAGGTATGACGAGCTGTTCAAAGGGGCACGATGGCGTATTCGATTATGGAAGATATCAGCCTTCCAGGAAGGTGCATGAGAGGCCTGGGCCATGGTAAAAACACGGTATACCAAGCTTGATCCGAATCATATGGCCCGGGTCGGACCGCTAGGGTCATATGGGAATGAAATTCCTGTTAATTTGGTATATGACCAAGTAGAAGTAGCTGCCAAATATTCCCAACAGGATTGTAAGCTAGACAGCCTGTTAGACGGCATAGAGGAGGAAGTTTTTGAGTCCAAGTGACTATGTACTGTCCCTGATATATTTGTTCCTAGCTGGATTGTAAAACGATTGTCATGGCTGACCTTTCCGCTTCGACCTCTGGACCCGAAGGTGCAGAGTGTTTCCAAATACTCGAGCGGTAAAATAGACCGGGGTATGCATGGAAACCAGGCGTAGGGGTCATAGTTGCTTTAACAGACAAGTTGTATCCGGCTAGCTATGTTATATTACATTTTGATTGTAAGAAACATCTTCCAGAGAGAATAGTTCTGTTAAGGGTTACTTTCCCTGGGTGTGCATGCGTTAATATGCATGTCTGAACTGTGATTTAAAACATCGCAGTATAGGTAACATCTGGGGGTTCATAGTGGAAAAAAATGTAAAACATCTTTAGTCCGCCAACCGAATATTCCCTTAAGAATGCTAGCTTTCGGCTTCACCCAGTTTGAGGTACACGTCCGGATGACACGGCAGTAACAATCGCGGAGGTGCTCCCTTTATGCCCTAGCCGAACTAACGAGAACGTAGGGCATAAGCACAGGAGCTAGGCAACCCAACTTGGCCAAAAATTAAGTCATATCGATGCATATAATTGCAAAGAAAAGGTACATATGATGAAAAACACATATGTGATGAGCTTGATGCTCGAAAATAACAATAATAAGCTTCTGTGCAAGAAGCCCCCAGGTATAATGGACGTACACATTTGAGAATGTGTACGTCATAGGTGTATGGTTTAGCCGCACGATTTTAAGGCTTATAAAAGAGGGCGAAAAGAGAGGATAAAAAATAATGTAAACAATAGGGAGGAGGAAACAAACAAAGGGTTCGGTGCTAGGCATAGAATCTTCGGAGTCTGGCCGCATTCCAGGGGTTTGGTTCTAGGCGGTTGTGTGATGCATCACGTAGGCGGTACACTCCTCCAGTGAGAACTTCGTCAATGATGAAGGGACCCTCCCACTTGGGCTTGAGTTTGTCCTACCGATCAAGCTCGACCTCTCTCTCTTCATACATGCGCACTCGAGGTGAGTCATGAATAATGTCGCAGGGTAACACAGCCTCGGTGCCGTACACCATGAAGAAAGGTGTATATCCGGTAGTGCGGTTGGGCGTGGTTCGCAGCCCCCAGAGTACGAAGTCGAGCTCCTCAACCCAGTGCTTGTCTGATTCTTTCAAAGACCGCACTAGTCTGGGTTTGATGCCGCTCATAATAAGACCATTGGCTCGTTCGACTTGACCGTTTGTTTGCGGATGATAGACGAAGGCGTAATCAAGCTTAATGCCTAGATTAGCACACCAGGCTTTCACCTCATCGGCTGTAAAATTAGAGCCGTTGTCGGTGATGATGCTATGTGGGACACCATAATGGTGCACAACACCGGATATAAAGTCTATCACTGGTCCGACTTCGGCCGTTTTGACTGGTTTGGCCTCTATCCACTTAGTGAACTTATCTACCATGACTAGCAGATATTTTTTTATTATGGACGCCTCCTTTAAGGGGTCCAACCATGTCAAGCCCCCAGACTGCGAAAGGCCAAGTGATGGGGATTGTTTGTAGAGCAGTGGGTGGCATATGGCTTTGGTTGGCGAAAAGCTGGCATCCGACGCAACGTTGGACAAGGTTCTGTGCATCTACTCGGGCCGTCGGCCAGTAGAAACCTGTACGGAAGGCCTTGCTTAAAAAGGCCTGAGCTGCGGCATGGTGACCACCGAGACCGGCATGAATTTCAGCCAAGAGCTACCGCCCCTCTTCCTCGGAGATACATCTTTGAAGTACTCCGGTAGCACTTTTCTTGTAGAGTTCTCCTTCGTGGACCTTATAGGCTTTCGAACGCCGAACAATGCAGCGAGCCTCATTCTGATCCTCGGGCAGCTCTTGACTATTGAGGTAGGCTAAGAAGGGTTCGGTCCATGGGGCAATGACTGCCATGATAAGATGGGCCGATGGTGTTATTTTGGTGGCTGAGCCTCCGATGATATCGGTATGTTCGGAATCTGGGGTTATGGTCGGATCCGAACTGACGTTGCTGCTCTCCCCTTGCCACACCACGGATGGTTTGAAAATCCTTTCCAAAAAGATGTATGGTGGGACGGGGTCGCGCTTGGCTCCGATGTGAGCAAGTACATCCTCCGCTTGATTACTTTCTCGAGCCACATGGTGAAACTCGAGCCCCTCAAACCGAGCCGACATTTTGAGAACGACGTTACGATAAGCTGCCATCTTCGGATCCTTGGCATCGAAATCTCCATTTATTTGAGATATCGTGAGGTTCGAGTCCCCGCGCACTTCCAGGCATTGTATGCCCATGGAGACAGCCATTCCAAGACCATGCAATAAGGCCTCGTATTCGGCTGCATTGTTCAAGTCTGTGTATAATATTTGGAGTACGTACTGAACTGTATATCCAGTGGGGGATGTTAAGACAACGCCCTCCCCTAAGCCTGCCAACATTTTGGAACCATTGAAGTTCGGCGACGTGTCGTACTCTTTAGGGAGTTCGGCTTCTGTCCGTTCGGCGACGAAGTCTGCCAGTACTTGGGATTTGATGGCCCGGCGTGGCTTATATGTTATATCGAATGGAAGGATCTCAATTGCCCACTTGGCAATCCGTCCCGTGGCGTCACGATTGTTTATTATGTCGTTCAGTGGAACTTCGAAAGCCACTATGACCGAGCACTCTTGGAAATAGTGTCGTAGCTTCCGGGATGCCATGAAGACTGCGTATGCTATCTTTTGATAATGAGGGTACTGGGATTTGCATGGAGTTAGGACAGTGGATACGTAGTATACCGGCTTCTGGAGCGGGAATTTGTGTCCGTCCTCCTCTCGTTCGATGACGAGTACTACGCTCACCACCTGGTGTGTTGCAGATATATATAATAACATTGGTTCGCTGACGCTTGGTGCGACTAGGATTGGGTTGCTTGCTAAAAGAGCCTTTGTTTCTTCCAATCCGGGCGTTGCTGCATCTGTCCACTCGAAGTGATCGGTGCATCGGAGAAGTCGATAAAGTGGCAATGCTTTTTCTCCTAATCTGGAGATAAAGCGACTTAAAGCTGCCACACATCCAGCTAGTTTTTGGACCTGTTTAAGGTCTGTTGGTGTAGCCAATTGTGATAAAGCTCAGATTTTGGCCGGATTTGCCTCGATTCCTCTACTGGAAACAATGAAGCCTAGTAGTTTTCTAGAGGGGACATCGAAAACACATTTTTCCAGATTGAGCTTAATGTCATATGTCCGGAGATTGTCGAATGTGAGACGTAAGTCATCTATTAATGACTCGACGCGCTTAGTCTTGATGACGACGTCGTCCACATATGCTTCAACTATCTTGCCGATTTGTTTCTCCAGACATGTTTGAATCATGCGTTGGTAGGTGGCGCCGGCGTTTTTGATCCCAAAGGGCATAGTGTTGAAGCAAAAATGCCCGTATGGGGTAATAAATGCCATTGCGGCTTGGTCGGATTCCTTCATTTTAATTTGATGGTATCCAAAATACGCGTCGAGGAAACACAGTGAGTCGTGTCCTGCAGTGGCATCAATAATTTGATCGATGCAGGGGAGGGGGAATGGATCCTTAGGGTGAGCTTTGTTGAGGTCTTTGAAATCGACGCACAAGCGCCAGGATTTATCCTTCTTTGGCACCATCACCAGGTTTGCTAGCCAGTCCGGATGTTTTATTTCTCTGATGAATCCGGCCTCAATTAGCTTGGCTAGCTCCTCCCCCATAGCTTGTCGTTTGGGTTTGGAAAAGCGCCGCAGTGTTTGCTTAATTGGCTTGTATCCCTTCAATATATTGAGGCTGTGCTCAGCCAACCTGCGTGGGAGTCCTGGCATATCAGAAGGGTGCCAGGCGAATATGTCCCAGTTCTCGCGTAGGAACGCTCCTAGTGCGGCGTCCACCATTGGGTCCAGCTGTGCACCGATGGAGGCTGTTTTCTTTGGGCCCGTCGGGTGGACTTGAAATTTGACTATTTCATCTGCTGGTTTGAAGGAGGTGGATTTAGAGCGCTTGTCGAGGATTACATCGTCCCTATCCACCGTTGAGCGCAGCGCGGTTAACTCTTCGGCCGCAAGGGCCTCAGAGAGTGCCTCGAGGGCCAAGGAGGCTGTTTTGTTTTCGGCGCGGAGGGCTATATCCGGATCACTAGCAAGAGTGATAATACCATTGGGCCCGGGCATTTTGAGCTTCATATACCCGTAACGAGGTATGGCTTGAAAGCGTGTGAATGCATCTCGCCCCAACAGGGCGTGGTATCCACTGTTGAAAGGGCCACTTGGAAGGTTATCTCTTCGGACCAATAGTTCTCGGCGTGCCGAATACCATGTCAAGTGTGATTTTTCCCGCGCATCGTGCCTCCCGACTAGGAATAATTCCTCGGAAGGTCGTGCTACTTTGCTCGATACAGCTCCTATCTATTTCCATTTTACTGAGTGTATCCTCGTAGATGAGGTTTAACCCACTGCCACCGTCCATGAGCACTTTGATGAGTCGAAAGCCGTCCACAATTGGATTGAGGACCAAGGCGGCTGCTGCCCGAACTGACCGGGTTTTTGGTTCATCACTGGCATTGAAAGATATGGCCATGTCATTCCAAGGATTTATTGTTGCGACTTGACAGACTTTGGCGAGGTCGCAGAGTGCCATTTTGCGCCGATTGTTTGAAGCGAAAGTCTTGAAGACTGTCAATACTCTGCAGTCGTTGTGTTCCGAGGGGAGTTGTTTCGAGGTATTTTTGTTGAGGATATCCTCGCCACTCTTGGCCACTTGCCGGAGTATCCAACATGCTCTATGGCTGTGGGTAGGTATGGTATTCGGTGTTGTGTGTATTTTGCACGGCCTATCGAGCCATCCCTCCAGAACGGTTCAGCGCCCCGTAATGGGTTTGGATTTATTTACTGCTGCGTCGGGCGCCCCGTGAGGGTGCATCCTTTTTGTTCGGACGAAAGGTTGAGTGGGGTTCCCAACGAGCTGCCTGAGTTTTCCAGGCGCTTTCCATTGCGCAGTACTTCTGTACTATGGTTGCCAAATCAGTGAAGTGTAATACATGACGGCGGTTGATAGCGTTGAGGATTCCTTCATCCGTACAATTACTGTGGAATATTGAGATCGCGTCTTCGCCGCGGCAATCTTTGATCTTGTTCTTGACAAGGAGGAATCTGGCCCAAAAGTGATGGACTGTTTCCTCATACTGCTGCCGTAGGTATGTGATAACCCACAAGTATAGGGGATCGCAACAGTTTTCAAGGGTAGAGTATTCAACCCAATTTATTGATTCGACACAAGGGGAGCCAAAGAATATTCTCAAGTATTAGTAGCTGAGTTGTCAATTCAACCACACCTGGAAACTTAATATCTGCAGCAAAGTGTTTAGTAGCATAGTAATATGATAGTAGTGGAAACGGTGGTAAAAGGTAACGGTAGCAAAAGTAATATTTTTGGTGTTTTATAGTGATGATAACAATATCAATGGAAAAGTAAATAAGCGAAGAACAATATATGGAAAGCTCGTAGGCATTGGATCGGTGATGGATAATTATGCCGGATGCAGTTCATCATGTAACAGTCATAACATAGGGTGACACAGAACTAGCACCAATTCATCAATGTAATGTAGGCATGTATTCCGAATATAGTCATACATGCTTATGGAAAAGAACTTGCATGACATCTTTTGTCCTACCCTCCCGTGGCAGTGGGGTCCTAGCGGAAACTAAGGGATATTAATGCCTCCTTTTAATAGAGTACCGAACCAAAGCATTAACACATAGTGAATACATGAACTCCTCAAACTACGGTCGTCACCGGGAGTGGTCCCGATTATTGTCACTTTGAGGTTGCCGGATCATAACACATAGTAGGTGACTACAGACTTGCAAGATAGGATCAAGAACTCTCATATATTGATGAAAACATAATAGGTTCAGATCTGAAATCATGGCACTCGGGCCCTAGTGACAAGCATTAAGCATAGCAAAGTCATAGCAACATCAATCTCAGAACATAGTGGATACTAGGGATCAAACCCTAACAAAACTAACTCGATTACATGATAAATCTGATCCAACCCATCACCGTGCAGCAAGCCTACGATGGAATTACTCACGCATGGCGGTCAGCATCATGAAATTGGTGATGGAGGATGGTTGATGATGACGATGGCGACGGATTCCCCTCTCCGGAGCCCCGAACAGACTCCAGATCAGCCCTCCCGAGAGAGTTTAGGGCTTGGCGGTGGCTCCGTATCATAAAACGCGATGAATCCTTCTCCCTGGTTTTTTTCTCCCCGAAAGTGAATATATGGAGTCAGAGTTGAGGTTGGTGGAGCGTCAGGGTGCCCACGAGGCCGGGGGGGCGTGCCCAGGTGGGTAGGGCACGCCCCCACCCTGGTGGACAGGTGGAGCCCCCCCTAACGTGGATCTTCCTTCCAGTATTTTTTTATATATTCCAAAATAATTCTCCATTGATTTTCAGGTCATTACGAGAACTTTTATTTCTGCACAAAAATAACACCATGACAATTCTGCTAAAAACAGCGTCAGTCCGGGTTAGTTCCATTCAAATCATGCAAGTTAGAGTCCAAAAAAAGGGCAAAAGTGTTTGGAAAAGTAGATACGATGGAGACGTATCAACTCCCCCAAGCTTAAACCCTTGCTTGTGCTCAAGCAATTCAGTTGATAAACTGAAAGTGATAAAGAAAAACTTTTACAAACTCTGTTTGCTCTTGTTGTTGTAAATATGTAGAGCCAGCATTCAAGTTTTCAGCAAAGATTATGAACTAACCATATTCACAATAATATTTAGGTCTCATGTTTACTCATATCAATGACATAATCAACTAGCGAGCAATAATAATAAATCTCGGATGACAACACTTTCTCAAAACAATCATAATATGATATAACAGGATGGTATCTCGCTAGCCCTTTCTGAGACCGCAAAACATAAATGCAGAGCACCTTTAAAGATCAAGGACTGACTAGACATTGTAATTCATGGTAAAAGAGATCCAGTCAAGTCATACTCAATGTAAACTAACAGTAATAATGCAAATGACAATGGTGCTCTCCAACTGGTGCTTTTTAATAAGAGGATGATGACTCAGCATAAAAGTAAATATATATGCCCTTCGCAAAGGGAAGCAGGGATTTGTAGAGGTGCCAGAGCTCGGTTTTGAAATAGATATGAATAATATTTTGAGCGGTATACTTTCATTGTCAACATAACAACCGAGAGATGGCGATATCTTCCATGCTACACACATTATAGGCGGTTCCCAAACAGAATGGTAAAGTATATACTCCCCCTCCACCAACAAGCATCAATCCATGGCTTGCTCAAAACAACGAGTGCCTCCAGCTAACAACAGTCCCGGGGTAGTTTTGTTTGCAATTATTTTGATTTGATTTGCATAAAGCATGGGACTGGGCATCCCGGTGGCCAACCATTTTCTTGTGAGTGAGGAGCGGAGTCCACTCCTATTGAGAATAACCCGCCTAACATGGAAGATACAGACAACCCTAGTTGATACATGAGCTATTCGAGCATACAAAACAGGATGTTTATTTGAAGGTTTAGAGTTTGGCACATACAAATTTACTTGGAACGGCAGGTAGATATTGTATATAGGTAGGTATGGTGGACTCATATGGAACAACTTTGGGGTTTATGGAATTGGATGCACAAGCAGTATTCCCGCCTAGTACAAGTGAAGGCTAGCAAAAGACTGGGAAGCGACCAACTAGAGAGCGACAACAGTCATGAACATGCATTAAAATTGATCAACACTGAATGCAAGCATGAGTAGGATATAACGCACCATGAACATAAATATCGTAGAGGCTATGTTGATTTTGTTTCAACTACATGCGTGAACATGTGCCAAGTCAAGCCACTCAAATCATTCAAAATAGGATACCACCCTATCATACCAAATCACAACCATTTTAATAGCATATGGGCACGCAAGGTAAACCATTATAAGCTCCTAGCTAATTAAGCATGGCATAAGCAACTATAATCTCTAATTGTCACTGCAAACATGTTTATTCATAATAGGCTTCATCAAGAACGATGAACTAATCATATTTACAAAAACAAGAGAGGTCGAGTTCATACCAGCTTTTCTCATCTCAATAAGTTCATCATATAATCATCATTATTGCCTTTCACTTGCACGACCGAATAGTGTGGATAATAATAATATTGCACGTGCATTGGACTAAGCTGGAATCTGCAAGCATTTAATTCAAGAGAGAAGATAAGGTAATATGGGCTCTTTGTTAGATCAACAATAATGCATATAAGAGCCACTTTAATATTTTAATTATAGTCTTCTCCCCTCGACCCCCAAAGAACAAGAAAAGAAATAAAACTATTTACACGGGAAAGCTCCCAACAAGCAAAAAAAAGAATGAGGAATCTTTTTGGGTTTTCTTTTTAATTACTACTACTACATGCATGGAAAGTAAACTAGCTAAAAGCTACAACAATTTTTTTTTGTTTTTCTTAAGGTTTATCAAACACACAAGAAGAAAGCATAAAAAGGGAAATAAACTAGCATGGATGATACAATGAAAAAGTATGAGCACTGACAACTAGCAATGAGTGTGTGAACATGAATGTAATGTCAGTGAGAAATACGTACTCCCCCAAGCTTAGGCTTTTGGCCTAAGTTGGTCTATGGCCACGGCTGGCCTGGTGGATATCCAAAGTTATAGTTGGGGTCGTACTAAGATGCAGCAGCTATTTCCTCATGAGCTACCGATTGGAGAGGGGGCGTCTCCGCCCTCCTCTTATACTCGTCCGCCTCCTCCCTGGTTATAACATATCTCCCTTTTGTCTGAGAGTCAAAGAAAGCAGGAGCAGGGAGAGCGACATGATAGGTGCGTCGTCTGTCAAAGATTAGTCGGTATTGAAGGAACTGATCATTCCTCCCAACAAACTAATGACGAACCATGGCCTCATAATCTAAATAAACAGGAGGCAACTCAATATCATACCCACGTATGGGTATATCAAGAAAATTAGCTAGACGGGTTGCATAAATTCCACCAAAGAAATCTCCATTAAATCTATTATTATGCAACCTACGTGCAACAATGGCTCCCAAATTATAATGTTTATCTCCTAATACAACACTCCTGAGAACACTGAGGTCAGGGACACACATGTGACATGCTTCATCCTTA
Organism: Triticum aestivum; assembly: GCF_018294505.1. Classification (NCBI taxonomy): domain Eukaryota; kingdom Viridiplantae; phylum Streptophyta; class Magnoliopsida; order Poales; family Poaceae; genus Triticum; species Triticum aestivum. The sequence continues at coordinate 474,053,046 of NC_057797.1, read as the reverse complement.
CCATTTATGCACCTACATATGAAGAGAGCAAAATAATGTATAGTAGGAAAATGAATGCTCCCTATGGTAGCCTGTGTTATGTCTCTAGATTCCCCCACAGTTATACTAGCAAGAAAATCTCTAAATTCAGATTTGCGAGGTTCATTAGGACTACCCCATTGTGGAAGTTTGCAAGCAGTGTTAAAATCCTCTAAGTCCATAGTATAAGAATTTTCATAAAGATCAAACAGGACAGATTGAGAATTGTGTGATGATGAAAATTCAAACCTTCTCACAAAGGAATCAGTGAGATAGTGGTACTGGCGGCACTTATCTGCCTCGAAGCTCTCAAGATCAGCATTACGCACATATGCGTTAAATTCTTCCTTGATTCCTGCTCGATCCATAAAGTCCTTTGAAGGCCATTCACAAGCCCGCACTTGAGCTTCCCTCGGTGGTTCATCATCGGCATCGCGTATTGCGATCCTGGGTCCTTGCTTCCTTGAAGGAACACCTTGGTACATTTTCCAAAACATATTTCTTCCTCTGAAAAATTTCTGAAATTTTAGTAACTTCAAAATAAAAGTGAACCAAACTCAACAAAATTGATAGCAACTACTCCCACAAGTGCCTAGAGGATATATCATGCATTAGAACTACTTTTGACCATATAAATTTGACATGCAAGCTCAAGAACAGGGTCACCTAAGCAGCAAAAATATGCAATGAAAAAAGCACTAGAACAAAAACTAATTGGACCTTTGGAGGAGTCACATACCAAGGAACAATCCCCCAAAGCAGTTTTGTGAGAGGTGCTTTGAGCAAGGAGATCGAAAATGGCAGCAAGATGAGCTTGGACTCGGGTTTGAGCTGGTTAGTGATCTTTGTGGGAGGAAGAAGGAGTGTGTGGTAGCTGGAATAAGTGGAGGGGAGCCACCGTGGGCCCATGAGGCAGGGGGAGCGCCCAGGGGGGTAGGGCGCGCCCTGGACCCTCGTGGCCAGGTGCTTGCTCCCCTGCTGTGTTCTTAGTGCCAGATATGCTCAAATATTCCAGAAAAAATCATATTTAAATTTCAGGGCATTTGGAGAACTTTTATTTTCGGGGTATTTTTTATTGCACGGATAATTCAGAAAAAAGACAAAATATACTATTTTTGCTTTATTTCAACTAAATAACAAAAAGTAAAAAGAGGGTATAGAGAGTTGTGTTTTCTAAATTCATCCATCTCATGCTCATCAAGAGGAATCCACTAACAAGGTTGATCAGGTCTTGTTAACAAACTCATTCCGAGTAACATGGAACCGGAGAATTTTCGAATAATGCTAGGTTACCTCAACGGGAATATGCATGTCCCCAACAATAAGGATATCATATTTCTTCTTGACAGTAGGAAGATGAAATTCAAAACCTCCAATAGTAATAGTTGGAATTTTTCCAATAGAATTGAAACTGTGGACTTGAGGTTGTTTCCTCGGAAAGTGTACCATATGCTCATTACCATTAACATGAAAATTGTCATTGCCTTTGGTGCAATAAATAATAGCCCCTGCAGTATTCAAAAAGGGTCTTCCAAGAATAATGGACATACTATCGTCCTCGGGAATATCAAGAATAACAAAGTCCGTTAAAATAGTAACATTTGCAACCACAACAGGCACATCCTCATAAATACCGATAGGTATAGCAGTTGATTTATCAGCCATTTGCAAAGATATTTCAGTAGGTGTCCACTTATTCAAATCAAGTCTACGATATAAAGAGAGAGGCATAACATTAACACCGGCTCCAAGATCACATATAGTAGTTTTAACATAGTTTCTTTTAATGGATCATGGTATAGTTGGTACTCCGGGATCTCCTAGTTTCTTAGGTATTCCACCCTTAAAAGTATAATTAGCAAGCATGGTGGAAATTTTAGCTTCCGGTATCTTTCTTTTATTAGTAACAATATCTTTCATGCACTTGGCATAAGGATTCGTTTTAAGCATATTAGTCAAACGCATACGCAAGAAGATAGGTCTAATCATTTCAGCAAAGCGCTCAAAATCCTCATCATCCTTTTTCCTAGAAGGTTTAGGAGGAAAAGGCATGGGTTTCTGAACCCATGGTTCTCTTTCTTTACCGTGCTTCCTAGCAACAAAGTCTCTCTTATCATAACGTTGATTCTTTGATTGTGGGTTATCAAGATCAATAGCAGGTTCAATCTCTACATCATTATTATTGCTAGGTTGAGCATCAACATGAACATCATCATTAACATTATTACTAGGTTCATGTTCATTACCAGATTGTGTTTCAGCATCAGAAATAGAAATATCATTGGGATTCTCAGGTGTGTCTACAGCAGGTTCTCTAGAAGCATGCAAAGTCCTATCATTTTTCTTTTTCTTCTTCTAGAAGGACTAGGTGCATCTACATTATTTTTCTGAGAATCCTTCTCAATTCTCTTAGGATGGCCTTCAGGATACAAAGGTGCCCAAGTCATTTTACCACCTCTAGTCATAACTCTAACAACATTATCCATTTTTCTTACTACTTAATTCATTGAGCAAATCATTCTGAGCTTTAAGTACTTGTTCTACTTGAGTGGTAACCATAGAAGCATGATTACTAATAAGTTTAAGTTCACCTTTAACATTAGCCATATAATCACCCAACTGTTCAAGCATATCAGCATTGTGTTTCAATTGTCTACCAACATAAGCATTGAAGTTTTCTTGTTTAACCATAAAGTCATCAAACTCATCCAAGCATGGGCTAGCAAACTTAGTAAATGGGATTTCAGCTTTATCATATCTATAGAGAATTTACCTTTACTACCTGTGTCGGGTTATCAAGACCATGTATTTCTTCAATATGCGGCAAATTAAGACCATGTATTTCTTCAATAGGGGGTAAATTCTTAACATCTTCAACTTTTATACCTTTTTATTTCATAGATTTCTTTGCCTCTTGCATATCTTCAAGACTGAGAAATAGAATACCCCTTTTATTCGGAGTTGGCTTAGGAGTTGGCTCAGGAAGTGTCTAATTATTTTCATTGGTCAACATATTATTCAATAAAATTTCAGCTTCATCTGGTGTTCTTTCCCTGAAAACACAACCAGCACAACTATAAAAGATATCAAGTATTTCATTTTTCTTAAGAGGATGATCAGGCAAAGCATTAAGTAATTGGAGAAGCCTCCCCCAAGCTTGTGGGAGACTCTCTTCTTCAATTTGCACAAAATTATATATTTCCCTTAAAGCAGCTTGTTTCTTATGAGCGGGGAAATATTTAGCAAAGAAGTAATAAATCATATCCTGGGGACTACGCACATAACCAGGATCAAGAGAATTAAACCATATCTTAGCATCACCCTTTAATGAGAACAGAAATAATTGAAGGATATAATAATAGCGAGTTTTCTCATCATTAGTGAACATGGTGGCTATATCATTTAATTTAGTAAGATGTGCCACAACATTTTCAGATTCATAGCCATAGAAAGGATCAGATTCAACCAAAGTAATTATCTTAGGATCACCAGAGAAATCATAATCCTTATCAGTAACAAAGATAGCTGAAGTAGCATAAGCATGATCATATTTCATTCTAGCATTCAGAGTTTTTTGTTTCAGCTTAGCTAATAATTTCTTAAGATCACTCCTATCATTGCAAGCAAGAAAATCTCTAGCAGTTTCTTCATCCATAACATAGCCCTCAGGCACAACATGCAATTCATATTTAGGGGGAGAATCTTCACCATCACTTTCATCAATATTATCGGTTTCAATAATTTCATTCTCTCTAGCCCTAGCAAGTTGTTCATCAAGAAAATTCACCAAGTGGCACAGTAGTATCAAGCATAGAAGTAGTTTCATCATAAGTATCATGCATAGCAGAAGTGACATCATCAATAACATGCGACATATCAGAATTAATAGCATAAGCGGGTCTAGGTGTCGCAAGCTTACTCAAAACAGAAGGTGAATCAAGTGCAGAGCTAGATGGCAGTTCCTTACCTCCCCTCGTAGTTGAGGGATAAATCTTGGTTCTTGGATCTTCCAAGTTCTTCATAATGATAAGCAGATATAAATCCTAAGTGACTCAAAGAATAGAGCTATGCTCCCCGGAAACGGCACCAGAAAATAGTCTTGTTAACCCACAAGTATAGGGGATCGCAATAGTTTTCGAGGGTAGAGTATTCAACCCAAATTTATTGATTCAGCACAAGGGGAGCCAAAGAATATTCTCAAGTATTAGTAGCTGAGTTGTCAATTCAACCACACCTAGAAACTTAATATCTGCAGCAAAGTGTTTAGTAGCAAAGTAATATGATAGTAGTGGTAACGGTGGTAAAAGGTAACAGTAGCAAAAGTAATATTTTTGGTGTTTTGTAGTGATGATAACAATATCAACGGAAAAGTAAATAAGCGAAGAACAATATATGGAAAGCTCGTAGGCATTGGATCAGTGATGGAGAATTATGCTGGATGCGGTTCATCATGTAACAGCCATAACATAGGGTGACAAAGAACTATCTCCAATTCATCAATGTAATGTAGGCATGTATTCCGGATATAGTCATACATGCTTATGGAAAAGAACTTGCATGACATCTTTTGTCCTACCCTCCCGTGGTAGTGGGGTCCTAGCGAAAACTAAGGGATATTAAGGCCTCCTTTTAATAGAGTATCGGACCAAAGCATTAACACATAGTGAATACATGAACTCCTCAAACTACGGTCATCACCAGGAGTGGTCCCGATTATTATCACTTCGGGGTTGCCGGATCATAACACATAGTATGTGACTATAGACTTGCAAGATAGGATCAAGAACACTCATATATTGATGAAAATACAATAGGTTCAGATCTGAAATCATGGCACTAGGGCCCTAGTGACAAGCATTAAGCATAGCAAAGTCATAGCAACATCAATCTCAGAACATAGTGGATACTAGGGATCAAACCCTAACAAAACTAACTCGATTACATGATAAATATCATCCAACCCATCACCGTCCAGCAAGCCTACGATGGAATTACTCACGCACGGCTGTGAGCATCATGAAATTCGTCATGGAGGATGGTTGATGATGACGATGGTGACGGATTCCCCTCTCCGGAGCCTCGAACAGACTCCAGATCAGCCCTCTCGAGAGATTTTAGGGCTTGGCGGCGGCTCCGTATAATAAAACGTGATGAATCCTTCTCCTTGGTTTTTTCTCCCTGAAAGTGAATATATGGAGTCACGGTTGAGGCGGTGGAGCGTCAGGGGGCCCATGAGGCAGGGTGGCGCGCCCAGGGGGTAGGGCGCCCACACCCTCATGGACAGGTGGAGCCCCCCCTAACGTGGATCTTCCTTCCAGTATTTTTTATATATTCCAAAATAATTCTCCATTGATTTTTAGGTCATTCCGAGAACTTCTATTTCTGCACAAAAATAACACCATGGCAATTCTGCTGAAAACAGCGTCAATCCGGATTAGTTGCATTCAAATTATGCAAGTTAGAGTCCAAAACAAGGGCAAAAGTGTTTGGAAAAGTAGATACGACGGAGACATATCAGTATGTGAGATCACGTAAATCTGGGTGGGTGGGTGGATTTAAATCCGAACCCTGACCCAATTTGGGATCCGGAGTTTGAGAATATTCCAAGCTTAATAGCTCGGGCTCCGGGAGATCGACCGATTTTTCTGGTCTACCGCCTGATTCCAAGTTCGGAGGATAAGGCATGTCATTCCGTGGACAGGTATCCGTCTCTTGGAGCTCGGAGATCCGAACATAGTTCGTCCTCAGTATAGAGGGAGAGTTGTTGTTTTGCTCCTCCACTACCGCTATCTGATGGGTCATTGATGGAGATTTGATTTCTCTCTGATCGGGTTTAATCCCAATCCGACCGTAGTTTGTAGCGACCCCCAAGGCGGCAATGCGATCCAGGAGTCCGTTCAAGGACGATAATTCCGTTGGATCCATCTGTTTGGAGTATCCGGAGTCAATTCGGAGGCGATTTTCGATGACCCGAGAAGTCATTGTCGGCTCACCGGCCGAACGGGCGGTCATGATAAAGCCACCCAACCGGAGGGTTTGGCCTGAGGCTAATGTTCCATCGGCGGTGATGTTGTCCTTGATCACAAGGCGATTCATGAACCCTGACTTTGGCATCACAGTGGAACTCTCAATGAAAGCACTAATGTCGGTTGTCAAAACTGGCGGATCTCAGGTAGGGGGTCCCGAACTGTGCGTGTGAGGTTGATGGTAACAGGAGACAAGGAACACAATGTTTTCCCAGGTTCGGGCCCTCTCGATGGAGGTAAAACCCTACGTCCTGCTAGATTAATATTGATGAGTATGGGGGTTACAAGAGTTGATCTACCACGAGATCTTAATGGCTAAAACACTAGAAGTCTAGCCTATCTGATTATGATCATCTCTACGGACTAAACCCTCCGGTTTATATAGACACCGGAGGGAACTAGGGTTGTATAAAGTCGGTTACATAGAAAGGAAATAGTACATCCGGCCACCTAGCTTGCCATCCATGCAAAGGAGAGTCCTATCCGGACACGGGAGAAAGTCTTCTATCTTGTATCTTCATGGCCTAATAGTCCGGCCCATGTCCAATAGGCCAGATGCCCGAGGACCCCTTAGTCCAAGACTCCCTCACCTATCCACTGTGGAATGCAGTGCGGTGAGTTCCTCGGCCGCTAGGGCTTCGGACAATGTCTCAAGGGCCAGGGATGCGGTTTTATTTTCGGCGTGGAGTGCTATGTCTGGATCACTGGAGATAGTGATAACACCGTTGGGCCCGGGCATTTTGTGCTTCATATATCCGTAATGAGGTATAGCTTGAAAGCGTGTGAATGCATCTCGCCCTAACAGGGCATGATATCCGTTGTTAAAAGGAGCCAGCTGGAAGATTATCTCTTCAGACCTATAGTTTTCTGGTGTGCCAAATACCACATCCAGTTTAATTTCCCCCGAGCATTTTGCTTCCCTGCTGGGAATGATTCCCCTAAAGGATGTATTGCTTTGCTCAATGCAACTCCCGTCCATTTGCATTTTATTGAGCGTGTCCTCGTATATGAGGTTCAATACGCTACCACCGTCCATTAGCACCTTAGTGAGCCGAAAGCCGTCCACAATTGGGTTTAGGACCAGAGCGGCTGGTGCTCGGACTGAGCGGGATCTTGGTTCATCATCGCCATTGAAAGTAACTGTTGTATCGTTCCAAGGGTTTATTTCTGCTATGTGGCAGACTTCGGCAAGGTCGTGAAGCGCCCATTTGCACCGATTATTTGATGAGAAGGTCTCAAAGACTGTGAGTACATCGGGATCGTTGCGCTCCGAAGAGTACTTTTCTAGGGTAGTGTTGGTGAGAATACCCTCGCCGCTCTTGGCCACCTGCTAGAGTATCCAACATGCCCGTAGGTTGTGCGTTGGTTCGGTATTCGGCCTCATGTGTATTTGACAGGGCCTATCGAGCCATCCTTCAAAGACTGATCTATGTCTCGTAAAGGGCTTGATTTTCTTGTCCACGGGATGATGATCGGGTGCCCCGCGAGGGTGCATCCTTTTTGCCCGCCTGGGAGATGGCATAAAGGTCTGCGGTTCCCAGCGGGCTGTCTGAGATTTCCAAGCGCTTTCCATTGTGCAGTACTTCTGTACTATGTGTGCCAAATCTGCGAAGTGCAGAATGTGACGGCGACTAAGGGCATTAAGGATCCCCTCATCCGTACAATTGTTGCGAAATACTGAAATTGCATCGTTGTCATGGCAGTCCTTTATCTTGTTTTTAACAAGGAGGAATCTAGCCCAAAAATGATGGACTGTCTCTTGAGGTTGTTGCTGCACGTATATTAGGTCGCATATGTCCGCAGGACCGGAGTTGCTTGGAGAATATTGCTTGTGGTGGGTGGGGGAGTCCTGGTTTAAGGGGTCCTCGGGCGTCCGACCTGTTATCTATGGGCCGGACTGATGGGCTGTGAAGATACAAAGACCGAAGACTACACCCATGTCCAGATAAGACTCTCCTTGGCGTGGAAGGCAAGCTTGGCAAACAACTATGAAGATTCCATCTTATGTAACCACTCTATGTAACCCTAGATCCCCCCGGTGTCTATATAAACCGGAGGGTGTAGTCCGGAAAGGGTATACTCAATACCTTAGTCATACAGGCTAGCCTTCTAGGGTTTAGACATTACGATCTCGTGGTAGATCAACTCTTGTAATACTCATATTCATCAATATCAACCAAGCAGGAAGTAGGGTATTACCTACATAGAGAGGGCCCGAACCTAGGTAAACATCGTGTCCCCTGTCTCCTGTTACCATCAACCTTAGAGGCACAGTTCGGGACCCCCTACCCGAGATCCACCGGTTTTGACACCGACATTGGTGCTTTCATTGAGAGTTCCACTGTGCCGTCATCGCAGAGGTTGATGGATCGACTTATTGTCAAGGAAAATATCACCTCAGGAGGAGCTCTGGCCTCGGGCCATACCCTCCGGCTGGGCAGTTTTACCATGATCGCCCGCTCGGCCTCTAAGCCGATGAGGATGACCTCCCGAGTCATCTAAAAACATATCTGCATTGATTCTGGATACGCCAAATGGATGGATCCGACGGAGTTATCATCGTTGAACGAACTCTTAGATCGCATCGCCGCCTTGAGAGTCACTACAGACTACGATCGGATTGGGCTTAAACCCGACTAGAGAGGGATTAATTCTCCACCTATCACCCACCAGATAGTAGTAGTCGAGGAGCAAGATAACCCTTCCTCTATACTAAGGACGAATTACGTTTGGATCTCCGACCTCGAGAAGCCGGACACCTACCGGCAGAAAGACACGCCTCATCCTCCGAACTTAGAGTCGGACGGCGGGCTTCAAAAATCAAAAGATACTCCGGAGCCCGGACTGTTCAGTCCAGAAAAACCTCAGACTCCGGATCATCGATCGGGTCAGGGTTTAGATCCAACTCCACCCACCCACCCAGACATAAGCACTCTCACGAGCATCCAACAGCATCCCCAGGAAACGGTCCACCACTTTTGGGCCAGATTCCTCCTTGTCAAAGACAAGGCCAAAGATTGCCGCGACGAGGACGCAATATCAGCATTCCGCAACAATTGCATGAACGAAGGACTCCTCAACGCCATTAATCGCCGCCGCATACTACTCTTCGCTGACTTGGCAACTATTGTACAGAAGTACAACGCAATGGAGAGTGCCTGGAGAGATAAAACAGTCTGGGGGCTATCGGTCCCAACTCAACCACCGGTCCAGGCAAAATGGACGCACCCCTGTAACGTGCCCAGACCAATAGCCAAAAAATGCAAACCCATTACGCGGCGCGGAACCGTTCTGGAGGGAGGGCTTGCTAGCCCATGAAAAATACACACCACACCGGATACCATACCAACCCACAGCCTTAGAGCATGTTGGATACTCTGGCAGGTTACCAAAAACGGCGAGGACATCCTCACCAAAGACACCCCAGAGCAACACCCTCCAGAAGACGACAAACCCAGAGTCCTGACAGTCTTTGAGACATTCACTTCAAACAATAGGAGGAAAAGAGCACTCCGTGAACTCGCCGAAGTCTGCCAAATCGCAACAATAAACCCTTGGAACGACACAACGATAACCTTTAACGCTAGCATAGGACAGTCCGAACACCAGCCACCTTGGTCCTCAACCCAATTGTGGATGGCTTTCGGCTTACCAAGGTTCTCATGGACGGCGGCAGCGGACTGAACCTCATCTATGAGGATACAATACGAAAAATGGAAATGGACAGGAGCCGCATCGAGCAAAGCGGCACGACCTTCCGAGGAATCATTCCCAGTCGGGAGGCACAGTGTGTGGGAAAAATCACGCTCGACGTGGTATTCGGCACGCCGGAGAACTATCGGTCCGAAGAGATAACCTTCCAGGTGGCCCCCTTCAACAGCGGATATCATGCCCTCTTAGGGCGAGATGCATTTACGCGCTTTCAAGCAGTACCCCATTACGGGTACATGGAGCTTAAGATGCCCGGGCCCAACAGTATAATCACTCTAGTTAGTGATCCGGACATAGCACTCCGCGCCGAGAATAAAACCACGTCCCTGGCCCCTGAGGCATTATCTGAAGCCCTCGCGGCGGAAGAGTTAACCACGCTGCGCTCCACGGTGGACAAAGATGGTGTGGTCCTAGACAAACGACCCAAATCCACCTCATTCAAACCAGCAGAAGAAATAGTCAAATTCCAAGTCCATCCAACGGATCCCAAGAAGACATCATCCATCGAAGCATAACTAGACCCGATGGTTGACGCCGCTCTACGAGAGTTCCTGCGCGAGAATTGGGACATATTCGCCTGGCACCCTTCCAATATGCCAGGAATCCCACGCGAGTTGGCCGAACACAGCCTCAATATATTGAAGGGACACAAGCCGGTCAAGCAAACACTGCGGCGCTTTTCCGAACCCAAACGCCAAGCTTTGGGGGAAGAGCTAGCCAAGTTAATCGAGGCCGGATTCATTTGAGAAATAAAATATCCAGACTGGCTAGCAAATTTGGTGATGGTACCAAAGAAGGACTAATCCTGGCGCCTGTGCGTCGATTTCAAAGACCTCAACAAGGCATGCCCCAAGGATCCCTCCCCCCTCCCCTGCATTGATCAAATCATTGACGCCACCGCAGGACACGACTCACTATGTTTTCTTGACGCATATTCCGGATACCATCAAATCAAAATGAAGGAATCCAACCAAGCGACAACAGCATTCATCACCCCATATGGGCCATTCTGCTTCAACACCATGCCCTTCGGGCTCAAGAACGCTGGCGCCACATACCGACGCATGATTCAAACATGCCTGGAGAAACAGATCAGAAAAACAATTGAAGCTTATGTGGACGACGTCATCATCAAAACTAGGCACGCTGAAACACTAATAGATGATTTACGTCTCACATTCGAGAACCTCCGCGTGTATGACATTAATCTCAATCCGAAAATGTGTTTTCGGTGTCCCTGCTCGAAAATTGCTGGGCTTCATCGTTTCCAATAGAGGAATTGAAGCAAACCCAGCCAAAATCCGAGCTTTGTCACAATTGGCTAAGCCAACATACCTTAAACAAGTTCAAAAGCTCGCGGGTTGCATAGTAGCTCTAAGCCGCTTTATCTCTAGATTGGGAGAAAAGGCACTGCCACTCTATCGCCTTCTACAATGAACCGACCACTTCGAGTGGACGGACGCGGCAACAACCGGACTGGAGGAAATAAAAGCCCTTCTTGCAAGCTATCCAATCCTGGCCGCACCAAACACTGGCGAACCGATGTTATTATACATATCGGCAACACATCAGGTGGTGAGCGCCGTACTCGTCGTTGAACGGGAACAGGGCGGGCATAAATTACCGCTTTAGAAGCCAGTATACTACGTATCTACTGTCCTTACACCATGCAAATCCCGGTACCCTCATTATCAAAAGATAGCATACGCGGTCTTCATGGCACAATGAAAGCTCCGTCACTACTTTGAGGAGTGTTCGATCACGATGGCCTCCGAAGTACCACTCAATGACATTATAAACAACCGTGATGCTACGGGCCGGATTGCCAAATGGGCCATCGGGCTCCTCCCATTTGACATTACATATAAACCACGTCGAGCTATCAAATCCCAAGTACTGGCTGACTTCGTCGCCGAATGGACAGAGGCCGAATTCCCTAAAGAGTACGGCACATACTCCAATTGGGTCATGTATTTCGACGGCTCCAAAATGCTGGCAAGGTTAGGAGCGGGCATCGTTTTAACGTCCCCTACTGAAGACGTCGTTCAGTACGTCCTCCAAATACTATACACAGACTCCAATAATGCAGCCAAATATGAGGCCTTATTACATGGTCTCCGGATGGCTGTCTCCATGGGCATACAATGCCTAGAGGTGCATGGGGACTCAAACCTGGCAATATCTCAAATAAATGGAGACTTCGACGCCAAAGATCCAAAGATGGCAGTGTATCGTAACGCAGTCATAAAAATGTCGGCCTGGTTTGAGGGGCTCGAGTTCCATCATGTGGCTCGAGAAAGTAATCAAGCGGCGGATGTTCTTGCTCGTATCGGTGCTAAGTGTGACCCCGTCCCACCTAATATCTTCCTGGAAAGGCTTTTTAAGCCATCCCTGGTGTGTCAGGGGAAAACGACAATACTAGTTCGGATCCAAACATAACCCAAGATCCCGGAAACACCGACGTCGTTGGGGGCCCAACCACCGAAATAACACCGTCGGTGCATCTTATCATGGCAGTCATTGCCCCATGGACCAAACCCTTACTAGCCTACCTTAACAGGAAGGAACTTCCTGAGGGCCAGAATGAGGCCCGCTGCATTGTCCGGCGTTCGAAGGCCTACAAGGTTCATGATGGAGAGCTCTATAAGAAAAGCGCTACCGGAGTCCTTCAACGATGTATATCCGTGGAAGAGGGGCAGCAGCTCTAGGCTGAAATCCATGCCGGACTCGGCGGTCACCATGCCATAGCTCGGGCCCTTGTTAGCAAGGCCTTTCGTACAGGGTTTTATTGGCCGACGGCCCAATCAGATGCACATGACCTTGTCCAACATTGCATCGGATGCCAACTCTTTGCCAACCAAAGCCATATGCCCCCACTACCTTACAAATAATCCCCATCACTTGGCCTTTTACGGTCTGGGGGCTTGATATGGTCGGACACCTTAAAGGAGGAAGTCATAAGAGAAAGTATCTGCTAGTCATCATGGATAAATTGACTAAGTGGATAGAGGCCAAACCAGTCAAAACGGTCGAAGCGGGGCCAGTAATAGATTTCATATCCGGCGTGGTACACCGTTACGGTGTCCCGCACAGTATAATCACCAATAATGGCTCCAACTTTACAGCCGATGAGGTGAAAACCTGGTCCGCTAATCTAGGCATTAAGCTCGATTACGCCTCTGTCTATCACCGGCAGACAAACGACCAAGTCGAACGGGCTAATGGTCTCATTATGAGCTGCATCAAACCCAGACTAGTGTGGTCTTTGAAGGAATCGAACAAGCACTGGGTGGAGGAACTTGAATCCATACTCTGGGGGCTGCGGACCACGCCCAACCGCACTACCAGATATACACCCTTCTTCATGGTGTACGGTGCGGAAGCAGTGTTACGCTGCGATATTATTCATGACTCACCTCGAGTGCATATGTATGAAGAGAGAGAAGCCGAGCTAGATCAGTAGGACAGCTTAGATACCTTGGAGGAGGAGCGCGACGTCGCAAAAGCCCGTTCCACATATTATCAACAGCAGGCTCACAGGTACCGAAGGAGAGAAGTGCGGGCCAAGACTTATAACGTTGGTGAACTCGTTCTACGCTTGCCGGAGAAGAAAAAGGACAAACTCAAGCCCAAGTGGGAGGGTCCCTTCATCATTGACGAAGTTCTCATCGGAGGAGCGTACCGCCTACGTGATGCGTCAGACAATCACCTGGAGCCGAACCCCTGGAACGCGGCCAGACTACGACAATTTTATGCCTAGCACCGAACTCTTTGTTCGTTTCCTCCCTCCTGTTATTACATTTATTTTTTCTTCCCTCTCTTTTTGACTTTTAGCTTTTTTCGTTTTTTCTTTAGCCTTACAGCTTTAGTATGGCTGGACCATCCCTACCTGATGCGTACATCTCTAAATATGTACGTTCATTATACATGGGGGCTTCTCGTATAGAAGCTTGCGACTATTCTTCGAGCACCAAGCTCAACACATATGCGTTTTTTTCCGTATGTACCTTTTCTTCGCCATTATATGCATCGATATGGCTTAAGTTTTGGCCAAGCTGGGTTGCCTCACTCCTGTGCTTATGCCCTATGTTCCCATTAGTTCGGCTAGGGCATAAAGGGAGCACCTCTGGGATTGTTACTGCCGGGTCAACCGGATGTGTACCTCAGACTGGGTGAAGCCGAAAGCTAGCGTTCCTAAGGGAATATTCTGTCAGCGAATTAAATGTGTTTCCACATTCACTCCATTGTGAACCCCAGATGTTACTTACTCTAACAGTTTTTCAATCACAGTTCGGACATGCACGTTAAATGCATGCGCACCCAGGGAAAGGAACCCTTAACGGAACTATTCTCTCTGGAAGATTTTTCTTACATAATGTAAGATAACATAACTAGCCAGATATACATTGTCTGTTCAAGCAATTATGACCCCTACGTTTGGTTTCCACGCATACCCCGGTATATTCTGCTGCTAGGGTATTCAGAAATACTCTGCACCTTCGGGTCCAAAGGTTGAAGCGAGAAGGTCGGCGATGACAATTGTCTCTATTATCCAGCTAGAAGGAAAGTACATAGTCACTCATGACTCAAACACTTCCTCCTCTATACCGTCTAAAAGGCGGTCTAATTTACAATCCTGTTGGGAATATTTGGCGGCCACCTCTACTTGGTCATGTACTAAACTAACGGGAATTTCTTCCCCATTCGGCCCTAGCGGTCCGACATGAGCCATGTGATTAGGATCCAGCTTGGTATATTGCGTCTTCACCATGGCCCAGGCCTCTCGCGCACCCTCTCGGCAGGCCGATATCTTCCACAGTCGGATACGCCTCCGTGCTCCCTTGAACAACTCTACCAGCATCTCCATACTTCCTGGAGGGGAGTCGGATGGCCATAAGGCCTTGGCTACACTCCGCATCGCCTGCCTAGCTTGCTCGTGCAACTGTGACAACCCTTGCAGAAGATCACTTGATGATCCGCACACCTCCTCTTCGTGGCGGTTTGTCAATATACTGCAATTACAGCTATATCAGCTACTGTTACCTCCAAACTGTTATAAGATAAAAGCGGCCATGTACTGAATATGCTGCCTCGCAGCTTCTTGTTCTCCTTTAGAGTCCGCTAGCTGTGCTCGCACATCTTTTAGTTCTTCGCCTAGTTTGGTGTTCGAATCCTGGAGTTTCTTTTTCTCTTGAATGACTTCTGTCAATACACGCTCGCCCACTGCTAGTAGCTTTTTGGCTTCGTGTCCTTTGCTTCGAGCGGCGTCCAGCTGCTCTTGTAATTGGTCTAACAACCCAACACAAAGATAAGCACCCAGATTCACACTATCAGTGTATCATTATGAATTCTCGATAGAGGGAAATATTACCGGGAGATGCCTTGTATTTCTCCAGTTCGGCATTGGCATTAAGCAGCCAACGCTGACACTTTTCTAGTTCCTGAGCTAACATGGTGTTCTTCTCCATAAGCACCTGGTCGTACATTGATCCTTAAATTAGTTGTTTCAACTCCTTTAAGTCTCAGGGGCTACTGCCATATGGTTATCATAGTCAGACAAAACAAATTTACCTGCACATCTTTCAAATGCTGCCTTGTGGCCCTGTTAAGCCCATCTTGAGCAGCTCGGATGTATGCATCGGCCGAGCTGAAGGCGTTAAATGACTCTTCTGAAAAACCAGGGTCTTGTAAAATGGCCCGTTGGCGACGATGATTCATGGCACTCTCCACTTCCAAGTTGGTGACGGATACATCATCCGAGTCCTCGGCTGGAGGACAGTCCGGCGTCGCCCCCGCATCAGCCCCCGTCTTCACGACAGGATTTGAATCCTGGCTGCAGGAAGTACGACCGCTCGAATCTCCGGATATAGTCCGACGCACCTTTTTCCTGACACATGGAAAACGTGAAGTCACGGTTGGACATGGCTGCCCAGGTGCACATTGGCAAATTCATACCTCTTCGATGAAGGACCGGCCGTGTCTTCGTTTGCTTTCCTCTTGGGAGGCTCGCCTGGTGTGGAGGACGCTCTCTTCGAAGATACCCCTGGGGTGGTACGGCGCGCCAAACCCTTCCCCTTTTGAGCACAGGATGGTGCGGTGGGTGAGAAGGAAGGAGAGGTCTCTTTTGGATAAGGTGTCTTTGGATTACCTACGTGTGAAGCTGGAAGGAGGCCGGGGTAATCAGCGATAATGGGTACATATGTACCATCGTAGCTCATCTGATAGAATGTCCCCTCCTCAAGCTCCACGAATATGTCCGGATCTTCTTCATATCCGCGGTCAAGATCCCGGTTGCAATTCTCCAGCTGAGGGGTAGGGTCATAGATCCCCTCGACAGCCTTTCGCCATTCTTGTTAGGAGCAGATAAGATGCTGCACGTCAATGAATGATCCAGGGACAGGATAAAATAAGCAGGGCCAAACCTTAACCAGCTAGGAGGATTGTACATGGAAAGTCCGTCTCGATGTTGGAGACGGCTGAACTCCTCCTTCTCCCCTTTATACAGCTCGGCCAGAATCTTGGCTAGAGCAGTGGGGGTCTTCGGGCCCTTTCGGCCGTAACATGTGGCGTCGTCTCCTCCATTATAATGCCACATGGGCAGTCCTTGGTATTGGAGTGGTTGGACCCCCCGCATTATAGAAATCGCCATCACGTTGACTATTGACAATCCGGACTGGGCAAGAGTTTTAATCTTGCCCAGTAGCAAGCTGCTCTCCGCGCTATCCTCTTCCTCGATGCTCCAAGGACGCCAGCTATGGCGCTTCTTCAACGGAGCGTTTGAAAACTCAGGGAGGCCTATGCGGACGGGGTCTCTTCGGGAACTTTCTTCGGCGTGCCAGACAGGTATCCGGTCCCGGCAATGCACCACACTTCGGCTGCTCCCACTTCAAAAATTGTTCCACCTTGATTGCGAGGGACGAGGCAGAACAATCTTCTCCAATAATCAAAATGGGCCTCGCAACCCAGGAATAGTTCACATAGGGCGACATAACCCGCAATGTGGAGGATGGAGCCAGGGGTAAAATTGTGCAGCTGGAGGCCATAGTACTCCAGCAGCCCTCGAAGGAATGGGTGAATTGGAAACCCCACTCACCTCAGCAGATAGGGGACGAAGCACACCCGTTCTCCCGCAGACGGATTGGGAAAATCCTCTGCCTGGGTTTTGCCGTTGAAGGAGGCCAACCCTGCTCGAACAAGGACCAGATCTGCTGGAGGGAGAAATCCCTGCGCTTGCAGCTTCGCCAATCGGCTATGGGACACAAATCACCTCTCCCACTCACCTCTCTCTAGGTTGGAACGGGAAGAGGAGCTGGGATTGTTGGCCATGTTGGAATGGTCTTGCCTGGCGGTCTCTGAGGATTTTCTCTGCTTGGTGCCGAAAGGATCTCAAATCCAATCTCTTTAAATAGATGCTCTTCCTTGAAGGATTGGGGTGTTATTTGCAAAAAATACCCTGACTGTCCGCATTCGCTCGACACGTGGAAACAAGGACATTAAGCGTGCAGAAGCCGAGGGGAGACATCGAATCTACGGCCGAATACACTACTTGGAAATCATTAAAGGAGGAACCCGCCTTGCAATACCGAAGACAATCTGTGTGCTGAACACCTTGCTATTAAAGACTAGTTCGGGGACTACTGAGGGAGTCCTGGATTAAGGGGTCCTCGGGTGTCCGGCCTGTTATCTATTGACCGGACTGATGGGCTGTGAAGATATGAAGACCGAAGACTACACCCGTGTCCGGATAAGACTCTCCTTGGCGTGGAAGTCAAGCTTGGCAAACAACTATGAAAATTCCATCTTATGTAACCGACTCTATGTAACCCTAGATCCCCCCTCTATATAAACCGGAGGGTGTAGTCCGGAAAGGATATACTCAATACCTTAGTCATACAGGCTAGACTTCTAGGGTTTAGCCATTATGATCTCTTGGTAGATCAACTCTTGTAATACTGATATTCGTCAATATCAATCAAGTAGGAAGTAGGGTATTACCTCCATAGAGAGGGCTCGAACCTGGGTAAACATCGTGTCCCCTGTCTCCTGTTACCATCAACCTTAGACGCATAGTTTGGGACCCCCTACCCGAGATCCACCGGTTTTGACACCGACAATGGGCGGGCGGGCTCAAATTCACACCCTGACCCACTGTGGAATTTGGAGTCTAAGAAATTTCCGAGGTTACCAGTCCAAGCTCCGGAGTGTCCGAGCTCGAGGATGGGTACTCGGTTCTCCTGGTTCAGAAATCCAAACATAGCTGGTTCTCAATGTAGGAGAGGAGTTGTTGTCAGCCTGTTCCTCCACAACCGCTACCTGATGGGTGATCGGCGGAGATTTAATTTCTCTCTGATCGGGTTTAAGCCCGATCTAATCATAGTGAGTTGAGACCCCTAGGGCGGCGATGCAGTCTAGCAGTTCGTTCAAAGACGATAGATCTGCCAGATCCATCTTGTCGGAGTACTCGGGGCTGATTTGAAGAGGGTTTTCGGCGACTTGGGGGGTTGCCTTTGGATTAACTGCCGAACGAGCACCCATGGTGAAGTCGCCGAGCCAGAGGGTTTTCCTTGAAACTAGGGCTCCTCCGGAAGTGATACTGTCCTTGATGAAAGCACCAATGTCGGTGTCAAAACCGGCAGATCTCGGGTAGGGGGTCCCGGACTATGCGTCTAAGGATCGAGGGTAACAGGAGGCAGGGGACACAATGTTTACCCAGGTTCGGGCCATCTTAATGGAGGTAATACCCTACTTCCTGCTTGATTCACTTGGATGAGTATAGGGGTTACAAGAGTTGATCTACCTCGAGATTGTAATGGCTAAACCCTAGTTGTGTACCCTGTATGATTATGATTGGGCCTATGGACTAAACCCTCTGGTTTATATAGACACCAGAGGGGGCTAGGATTGTACAAAGTCGGTTTACAGAGAAAGGAATCTTAAAATCCGCACGCCAAGCTTGCCTTCCATGCCAAGGAGAGTCCCATCCGGACACGGGGGGGGGGGGGGGGAGCCTTCTATCTTGTTTCTTCGCAGCCCATTAGTCCGGCCCATGTCACATGGCCCGGACGCCCGAGGACCCCATAATCCAGGAGTTCCTCACCCGATGCACAAGGAATTACACCTAGATCAGATATGAACTCCTTCATCCAAACTCCTTCATTTGCTGCTTCCGACGCAGTTATGTACTCCGCTTCACATGCAGATCCCGCCACGACGCTCTGCTTGGAACTGCACCAACTGACACCTCCACCATTCAATATAAATACATATCTGGTTTGTGACTTAGAGTCATCCAGATCAGTGTCAAAGCTAGCATTGACGTAACCATTTACGACAAGCTCTTTGTCACCTCCACAAATGAGAAACATATCCTTAGTTCTTTTAAGGTATTTCGGGATGTTCTTGACCACTGTCCAGTGATCCACTCCTGGATTACTTTGGTACCTCCCCGCTAAACTTATAGCAAGGCACACATCAGGTCTGGTACACATCACTGCATACATGATAGAACCTATGGCCGAGGCATAGGGAATGACTTTCATTTTCTGTCTATCTTCTGCAGTGGTCGGGCATTGAGTCTGACTCAACTTCACACCTTGTAACACAGGCAAGAACCCTTTCTTTGACTAATCCATTTTGAAATTCTTCAAAATTTTATCAAGGTACGTGCTTTGTGAAAGTCCAATTAAGTGTCTTGATCTACCTCTATAGATCTTGATGCCCAATATGTAAGCAGCTTCACCGAGGTCTTTCATTGAAAAATTCTTATTCATGTGTCCTTTTATGCTATCCAGAAATTCTGTATTATTTGCAATCAACAATATGTCATCCACTTATAATATTAGAAATGCTACAGTGCTCCCACTCACTTGCTTGTAAATACAGGCTTCTCCAAAAGTTTGTATAAAACCATATGCTTTGATCACACTATCAAAGCGTATATTCCAACTCCGAGAGGCTTGCACCAGTCCATAACTGGATCACTGGAGCTTGCACACTTTGTTAGCACCTTCAGGATCAACAAAACCTTCTGGTTGCATCATATACAATTCTTCTTTAAGAAATCCATTAAAGAATGCATTTTTGACATCCATTTGCCAAATTTAATAATCATAAAATGCAGCAATTTCTAACATGATTCGGACAGACTTAAGCATCGCTACAGGTGAGAAGGTCTCATCATAGTCAACTCCTTGAACTTGTTGAAAACGTTTCGCAACAAGTCGAGATTTGTAGACAGTAACATTACCATCAGCATCAGTCTTCTTCTTGAAGATCCATTTATTCTCTATGGCTTGCCGATCATCGGGCAACTCAACCAAAGTCTGTACTTTGTTCTCATACATGGATCCCATCTCAGATTTCATGGCCTCAAGCCATTTCACGGAATCTGGGCTCATCATCGCTTCCTCATAGTTTGTAGGTTCATCATGGTATAGTAACATGACTTCCAGAACAGGATTGCTGTACCACTCTGGTGCGGAACGTACTCTGGTTGACCTACAAGGTTCGGTAGTAACTTGATCTGAAGTTTCATGATCATCATCATTAACTTCCTCACTAATTTGTGTAGGCATCATTGGAACTGATTTCCATGATGAACTACTTTCCCATTCGAGAGAAGGTACAACTACCTCATCAAGTTCTACTTTCCTCCCACTCACTTCTTTCGAGAGAAACTCGATCTCTAGAAAGGATCCATTTTTAGCAACAAATATCTTGCCTTTGGATCTATGATAGAAGGTGTACCCAACAACTTCTGTTGGGTATCCTATGAAGACACATTTTTCCGATTTGGGTTCGAGTTTATCAGGCTGAAGCTTTTTCACATAAGCATCACAACCCCATACTTTAAGAAACGACAACTTAGGTTTCTTGCTAAACCATAGTTCATATGGTGTCATCTCAACGGATTTAGATGGTGCCCTATTTAACGTGAATGCAGCTGTCTCTAAAGCATAACCCCAAAACGATAGTGGTAAATCGGTAAGAGACATCATAGATCGCACCATATCTAATAAAGTACGGTTACGACGTTTGGACACACCATTATGCTGTGGTGTTCCAGGTGGCGTGAGTTGTGAAACTATTCCACATTGTTTTAAATGAAGACCAAACTCGTAACTCAAATATTCGCCTCCATGATCTGATCGTAGAAACTTTATTTTCTTGTTACGATGATTTTCCACTTCACTCTGAAATTCTTTGAAGTTTTCAAATGTTTCAAACTTATGTTTCATTAAGTAGATATACCCATATCTACTGAAATCATCTGTGAAGGTCAGAAAATAACGATACCTGCCGCGAGCCTCAACACTCATCGGACCGCATACATCAGTATGTATTATTTCCAATAAGTTAGTGGCTCGCTCCATTGTTCTGAAGAACGAAGTCTTAGTCATCTTTCCCATGAGGCATGGTTTGCAAGCATCATGTGATTCATAATCAAGTGATTCCAAAAGCCCATCTGCATGGAGTTTCTTCATGCGCTTTACACCAATATGACCTAAACGACAATGCCACAAATAAGTTGCACTTTCATTATTAACTTTGCATCTTTTGGCATCAATATTATGAATATGTGTATCACTACGACCGAGATTCAACAAAAATAGACCACTCATCAAGGGTGCATGACCATAAAAGATATTACTCGTATAAATAGAACAACCATTATTCTCTGATTTAAATGAATAACCGTCTCGCATCAAACAAGATACAGATATAATGTTCATGCTCAACGCTGGCACCAAAAAGCAATTATTCAGGTCTAAAAGTAATCTCGAAGTTAGATGTAGAGGTAGCGTGCCGGCGGCGATCACATCGACCTTGGAACCATTTCTAACACGCATCCTCACCTCGTCCTTAGCCAATCTTTGTTTAATCCGTAGCCCCTATTTCGAGTTGCAAATGTGAGTGACAGAACCAGTATCAAATACCCAGGCGCTAGTATGAGCATTAGTAAGGTACACATCAATAATATGTATATCAAATATACCTTTCACTTTGCCATCCTTCTTATCCACCAAATACTTGGGGTACTTCCGCTTCCAGTGACCAGTCCCTTTGCAGTAGAAGCACTCAGTTTCAGGCTTAGGTCCAGGCTTGGGTTTCTTCCCGGGAGCAGCAACTTCTTTGCTATTCTTCTTGAAGTTCCCTTTATTTTCTTTGCCCCTTTTCTTGAAACTAGTGGTCTTGTTAACCTTCAACACTTCATGCCCCTTCTTGATTTCTACCTCCACAGCCTTGAGCATTGCGAAGAGCTCGGGAATAGTCTTTTCCATCCCTTGCATATTATAGTTCATCACAAAGCCTTTGTAGCTTGGTGGCAGCGATTGAAGAAATCTGTCAATAACACTATCATCCCGAAGATTAACTCCCAGCTGAGTCAAGTGGTCATGGTACCTGTTGGTGTCAAAACCGGCGGATCTCGGGTAGGAGGTCCCGAACTGTGCGTCTAGGATCGATGATAACAGGAGACGGGGGACATGATGTTTACGCAGGTTCGGGCCCTCTCTATGGAGGTAATACCCTACTTCCTGCTTGATTGATCTTGATGAATACGAGTATTACAAGAGTTGATCTACCATGAGATCATAATGGCTAAACCCTAGAAGTCTAGCCTATATGGGTATGATAATGAGTACATGTGGTGTCCTTTCCGAACTACCCCCTTCGGTTTATATAGACACCAAGGGGATCTAGGATTTACATGGAGTCGGTTACATAAGAAGGAATCTACGGTCGCTAAGCTTGCCTTCCACGCCAAGTAGAGTCCAATCCGGACACGGTGCAGTCTTCGGCCTTCACGTCTTCACAGCCCATCAGTCTGGCCCATGGATAACAGGCCGTATGCCCGAGGACCCCTTAGTCCAGGACTCCCCCATTACCCAGACATTCCGAGTATGTGTTCACTAACAAAATATTCTCCTCCATCTTGCAGCTATAGAACTTGTTGGAGACTTCATATCTCTCAAGTCGGGCATTTGCTTGAAATATTAACTTCAACTCCTGGAACATCTCATATGTTCCATGATGTTCAAAATGTTTGAAGTACCGATTCTAAGCCGTAAAGCATGGCACACTGAACTATTGAGTAGTCATCAGATTTAGCTTGCCACACGTTCATAACGTCTGGAGTTGCTCCTGCAGTAGGCCTCGCACCTAGTGGTGCTTCAAGGACGTAATTCTTTTGTGCAGCAATGAGGATAATCCTCAAGTTACGGACCCAGTCTGTGTAGTTGCTACCATCATCTTTCAACTTAGCTTACTCTAGGAACACATTAAAATTCAAGGGAATGGTAGCACATGCCATTGATCTACAACAACATATATATGCAGAAACTATCAGGACTAAGTTCATGATAAATTTAAGTTCAATTAATCATATTACTAAAGAACTCCCACTTAGATAGACATCCCTCAAGTCATCTAAATGATCACGTGATCCATATCAACTAAACCATGCATGTTCGATCATCACGTGAGATGGAGTAGTTTTCAATGGTGAACATCTCTATGTTGATCATATCTACTATTTGATTCACGTTCGACCTTTCGGTCTCGGTGTTCTGAGGCCATCTCTGTACATGCTAGGCTCGTCAAGTTTAACCCGAGTATTCTGCATGTGCAAAACTATCTTACACCCGTTGTATGTGAACATAGAGCTTATCACACCCGATCATCACATGGTGTCTCGGCACGACGAACTGTAGCAACGATGCATACTCAGGGAGAACACTTGTATCGTAATGTGCATTATCGAGAGGGCCCAGAGATACCTCTCTGATACTCGGAGTAACAAATCCTAATCTCGATCTGTGCCAACCCAACAAACACCTTCGGAGACACCTGTAGAGCATCTTTATAATCACCCAGATACATTGTGATGTTTGACAGCACACAAATTGTTCCTCATGTATTCGGGAGTTGCATAATCTCATAGTCAAAGGAATATGTATAAGTCATGAAGAAAGCAATAACAATAAAAGTTAATGATCATTATGCTAAGCTAACGGATGGGTCTTGTCCATTACATCATTCTCTAATGATGTGATCCCGTTCATCAAATGACAACACATGTCTATGGTTAGGAAACTTAACCATCTTTGATTAACAAGCTAGTCAAGTAGAGGCATACTAGGGACACTTTGTTTTTTCTATGTATCCACACATGTATCAAGTTTACGGTTAATACAATTCTAGCATGAATAATAAACATTTATCATGATATAAGGAAATATAAATAACAACTTTATTATTGCCTCTAGGGCATATTTCCTTCAATTTTTGGGGTTTTGGTTTTTTATATCTGAAAATAATATGATAAAAATAGACCCGGGGGCTATAGTTTTCACTAGAGGCTTCTCTCTTGAAGAAAGCATACGGTGGGTGAACAAATTACTGTTGATCAATTGATAGAAAAGCGCATAGTTATGATAATATCCAAGGCAATGATCATGCATATAGGCATCATGTCAGTGACAAGTAGACCGACTCCTGCATGCATCTACTACTATTACTCCAAACATCGACTGCTATCTAGTATGCATGTAGTGTATTAAGTTAACAAGAATAGAGAAATGTCTTAAGCAAGATGACATGATGTAGTGGGATAGATCCAAACAATATGGTGAAATCTCCATCTTTTTATCATTAATCGCAACAATACAAATACGGGCCTCGCTACCCCTACTGTCACTGGGCGAGGACACTGCAAGATTGAACCTATCACAAAGCACCTCTCCCATTACAAGATAGATCAATCTAGTTGGCTAAACCTAATCAATATATCAGAGAGAAATACAAAGCTATCTTAATCATGCATAAAAGAGTTCAGAGAATACTCAAATAATATTCATAGATATGATCACAAACCCACAATTCATCGGATCTCAGCAAACACATCGCAAAAGAAGATTACATCGAATAGAACTCCAAGAACATCGAGGAGAACATTATACCGAAGATCAAAGAGAGAGAGAATAAGTCATCGAGCTACTAACTATGGACCCGTAGGTCTGTGGTAAACAACTCACACATCATCGAAAGGGCAATAAGGTTGGTCTAGAGGTCCTCCGTGATTGAACCCCCCTCCGGCAGAGTGCCAGAAAAGGCCCCAAGATGGGATCTCACAAAAACAGAACCTTGCGGCGGAAAAAAAGTATTTTTGGTGTGCCCTTTGGTATATGGGGAATATTATGGTATTTATTGAGCTGGAATTACGGTTAGGGGAGTCCCGAGGGGCCCACAAGCCTGGGGGGCGCCCCCTATTGCGCGCCTCTAGGGCTTGTGGCCCTGTGTTGGCTCCTTTGGCCTCCTCCTGAAGCTTCGTAGCTGTCTTCTGGTCCAAGAGAAATCCTCAAAAAGTTTCGTTACATTTGGACTCTGTTTGGTATTGATTTTCTGTAAAAGACAAAAACAAGGAAAAAGCAGCAACTGGCACTGGGAACTAAGTTAATAGGTTAGTCCCCAAAAATGATATAAAATAGTGTATTAATGCATATAAAACGTCCAAGATGGATAATATAATAGCATGGAACAATAAAAAATTATAGATACGTTGGAGACATATCAATGATCTACTTCGAGATTGTTGTGTGTAAAATTTTATTCTATCCACTAGCCCAACCTCGGCTTATATAAGTTACCAGAGGCCTAGGATTACAAGAGTCCTAGTCAGCTACGTCAGTGGAGAGGATCCTTCACAAAAAATGAGTTATTGTCCTTTACGCCAAGGCTTCTTGATTTTCCTTGTAGATTTCCATGGTCGTCCAAAGTGGCCCAGGATAGAACAGACAAGGAGGTCCTCAGCCCGGCCCACCTGTACGGGAGTTGACATGGTGAGAGCCCCCCCTAGCCGGACACCATCAGTAGCCCCTGAACTGATCTTCAAGTTTGGCTACACCTCAGCTTATCTAAGCTACTCGTCGTCTTTGTTCGCCAGTCTTGAAAAACTAGCTCAATGAGAACTTTCCTCGATCAGTATCTTCTAGCAACCGAGCTCCAATGCCGGACTGCATCCGAGGTGACGTAAACCACCTCGGTCTTGAAAAGGTTAAAGGAGTTTAGCTGAGCTGCACACCGGAAAGGTTTCTTGCACTGCAGGCCTCTGCACAGAGGCAATAATAAAGTGGTTATTTATATTTCCTTATATCATGATAAATGTTTATTATTCATGCTAGAATTGTATTAACCGGAAACTTAGTACATGTGTGAATACATAGACAAACAGAGTGTCACTAGTATGCATCTACTTGACTAGCTCGTTAATCAAAGATAGTTAAGTTTCCTAGCCATGGACAAAGAGTTGTCATTTGATGAACGGGATCACATCATTAGAGAATGATGTGATTGACTTGACCCATCCGTTAGCTTGGCACTTTGATCATTTAGTTTACTGCTATTGCTTTCTCCATAACTTATACATGTTCCTGACTATGAGATTATGCAGCTCCTGAATACCGGAGGAACACTTGGTGTGCTATCAAACGTCACAACGTAACTGGGTGACTATAAAGATGCTCTACAAGTGTCTCTGATGGTGTTTGTTGAGTTGGCATAAATCGAGATTAGGATTTGTCACTCCGTGTATCAGAGAGGTATCTCTGGGCTCTCTCGGTAATGCACATCACTATAAGCCTTGCAAGCAACGTGAATAATGAGTTAGTTACGGGATGTTGCATTATGGAACGAGTAAAGAGACTTGCCGGTAACGAGATTGAACTAGGTATTGAGATACCGACGATCGAATCTCGGGCAAGTAACATACCGATGACAAAGGGAACAGCGTATGCTGTTATGCGGTTTGACCGATAAAGATCTTCATAGAATATGTAGGAACCAATATGAGCATCCAGGTTCCGCTATTGGTTATTGACTAGAGACGAGTTTCGGTCATGTCTACATAGTTCTCAAACCCGTAGGGTCCGTACGCTTAACGTTCTATGACGATCGGTATTATGAGTTTATGTGTTTTGTTGTAACGAAGGTAGTTCGGAGTCCCGGGTTTGATCACAAACATGACGAGGAGTCTCAGAATGGCCGATACATAAAGATCAATATATTGGAAGGCTATGTTTGGACATCGGAATGGTTCCGGGTGAGTTCGGGCATTTACTGGAGTATGGGGGGGGGGGGTTACCGGAACCCCCCGAGGAGTATATGGGCCTTAATGGGCCTTACTGGGAGAGAAGAGGAGGCGACCTAAGTGGGGGCGCGCTCCCCAAGTCCAATCCGAATTGGGTGGGGGGCCCTTTCCTTTCTCCTTCTCCCTTTTCCTTCTATTCCTAGTGGGACTAGGAAAGGCGGGAGTCCTACTCCTACTAGGAGGAGGACTCCTCCCCCCTTGGCGTGCCTAGAGAGGGCTGGCCGGCCTCCCCCTCCCTCCTTTATATACGTGGGGAGGGGGGCACCCTAGGACACACAAGTTGATTGTTTAGCCATGTGCGGTGCCCCCCTCCACAGATTTCCACCTCAGTCATATCGTTGTAGTGCTTAGACGAAGCCCTGCATCGGTAACTTCATCATCACTGTCATCACTCCGTCGTGCTGACGAAGCTCTCCCTTGACACGCAGCTAGATCTAGAGTTCGTGGGATGTCACCGAGCTGAACGTGTGCAGATTGTGGAGGTGCCGTACCTTCGGTGCTAGGATCGGCCGGATCGTGAAGACGTACGACTACATCAACCGCATTGTCATAACACTTCTTCTTATGGTCTATGAGGGTACATAGACAACACTCTCCCCTCTCGTTGCTATGCATCACCTAGATGGATCTTGCGTGTGCGTTGGATTTTTCTTGAAATTACTGCATTCCCCAACGGTGGCATCCAAGCCAGGTCTATGCGTAGATGTTATATGCACGAGTAGAACACAAAGGAGTTGTGGGCGTGGGTTTATACATATTTCTTGCCGTCACTAGTTGATTCTTGATTTAGCGGCATTGTTGGATGAAGCGGCTCAGACCGACATTATGCGTACGCTTACGCGGGACTGGTTCTACCGACGTGCTTCGCACATAGGTGGCTAGTGGGTGCCAGTTTCTCCAACTTTAGTTGAATCGGATTCAATGAACAGGGTTTTTTCTAAAGATAAAAAAGCAATCACTATACCGCATTGCGGTTTTTGATGTGTAGGTAAGAACGGTTCTTGCTCAGCCCGTAGCAGCCACGTAAAACTTGCAACAACAAAGTAGAGGACGTCTAACTTGTTTTCGCTGGGCATGTTGTGATGTGATATGGTCAAGACATGATGCTAAATTTTATTGTATGAGATGATCATGTTTTGTAACAGAGTTATCGGCAACTGGCATGAGCCATATGGTTGTCGCTTTATTGTATGAAATGCAATCGCCATGTAATTGCTTTACTTTATCACTAAGCAGTAGCAATAGTCGTAGAAGCAATAGTTGGCAAGACGACAATGATGCTTCGATGGAGATCAAGGTGTCAAGCCGGTGAAGATGGTGATCATGACGGTGCTTTGGAGATGGAGATCAAAGGCACAAGATGATGATGGCCATATCATATCACTTATATTGATTGCATGTGATGTTTATCCTTTGTGCATCTTATTTTTCTTAGTTCGGTGGTAGCATTATAAGACGATCTCTCACTAAATTTCAAGGTACAAGTGTTCTCCCCGAGTATGCATCATTGCTACAGTTCGTCGTGCCGAGACACCACGTGATGATCGGGTGTGATAAGCTCTATGTTCACATACAACGGGTGCAAGCCAGTTTTGCACACGCGGAGTACTCGGGTTAAACTTGACGAGCCTAGCATATGCAGGTATGGCCTCAAAACACCAAGACCGAAAGGTCGAGCGTGAATCATATAGTAGATATGATCAACATAGTGATGTTCACCATTGAAAACTACTCCATCTCACGTAATGATCGAACATGGTTTAGTTGATATGGATCACGTGATCACTTAGATGATTATAGGGATGTCTATCCAAGTGGGAGTTCTTAAGTAATATGATTAATTGAAGTTTAATTTATCATGAACTTAGTACCTGATAGTATTTTGCATGTCTATGTTGTTGTAGATAGATGGCCTGTGCTATTGTTCCATTGAATTTTAATGCGTTGCTAGAGAAAGCTAGGTTGAAAGATGATGGTAGCAATTACACGGACTGGGTCCGTAACTTGAGGATTATCGATCATCACATAAACTCATATTACCGATCGTCACCGAACTTTAAACGTGCGGACCCTACAGGTTCAAGAACTATGTAGACATGACCGAGAATCACCTCCGTTCAATAACCAATAGCGGAACCTGGATGCTCATATTGGCTCCTACATATTCTACGAAGATCTTTATCGGTCAAACCGCATAACAACATACGTTGTTCCCTTTGTCATCGGTATGTTACTTGCCTGAGATTTGATCATCGGTATACTCATACCTAGTTCAATCTCGTTACCGGCAAGCCTCTTTACTTGTTCCGTAATGCATCATTCCGCAACTAACTCATTAGTCACAATGCTTGCAAGGCTTATAGTGATGTGCAATACCGAGAGGGCCCAGAGTTACCTCTTCGATAATCAGAGTGACAAATCCTAATCTCGATCTACGCCAACTCAACAAGTACCACCAGAGACACGTGTAGAGCACCTTTATAATCACCCAGTTACATTCTGATGTTTGGTAGCACACAAAGTGTTCCTCCGATACTCGGGAGTTGCATATTCTCATAGTCATAGGAACATGTATAAGTCATGAAGAAAGCAATAACATCAAACTAAACCATCATCATGCTAAGCTAATGGATGGGTCAAGTCAATCACATCATTCTCTAATGATGTGATCTTGTTAATCAAATGAAAACTCCTGTCTATGGTTAGGAAACATAACCATCATTGATTCAACGAGCTAGTCAAGTAGAGGCAAACTAGTGACATTCTATTTGTCTATGTATTCACACATGTACTACGTTTCCGGTTAATACAATTCTAACATGAATAATAAACATTTATCATGATATAAGGAAATATAAGTAACAACTTTATTATTGCCTCTAGGGCATATTTCCTTCAGTCTCCCACTTGCACTAGAGTCAATAATCTAGATTACATAGTAATGATTCTAACACCCATGGTGTCTTGGTGCTGATCATGTTTTGCTCGTGAGAGAGGCTTAGTCAACGAGTCTGCAACATTCAGATCCGTATGTATCTTGAAAATCTCTATGTCCCCCTCCTTGACTTGATCGCGGATGGAATTGAAGCGTCTCTTGATGTTCTTGGTTCTTTTGTGAAATATAGATTCCTTTGCCAAGGCAATTGCACCAATATTGTCACAAAAGATTTTCATTGGACCCGGTGCACTAGGTATGACACCTAGATCAGATATGTACTCCTTCATCCAGACTCCTTCATTTGCTGCTTCCGAAGCAGCTATGTACTCCACTTCACACGTAGATCCAGCCACGACGCTTTGCTAAGAACTGCACCAACTGACAGCTCCACCCTTCAATAAAAACACATACCCGGTTTGTCACTTAGAGTCATCCGGATCAGTGTCAAAGCTTGCATCGACGTAACCATTTACGATGAGCTCTTTGTCACCTCCATAAATGAGAAACATATCCTTAGTCCTTTTCAGGTATTTCAGGATGTTCTTGACCGCTGTCTAGTGATCCACTCCTGCATTACTTTGGTACCTCCCTGCTAAACTAATAGCAAGGCACACATCAGGTCTGGTACACAACATTGCATACATGATAGAGCCTATGGCTAAAGCACAGGGAACATCTTTCATTTCTCTCTATCTTCTGAAGTGGTTGGGCATTGAGTCTGACTCAACTTCACACCTTGTAACACAGGCAAGAACCCTTTCTTTGCTTGATCCATTTTGAACTTTTTCAAAACTTTATCAAGGTATGTGCTTTGTGAAAGTCCAATTAAGCGTCTTGATCTATCTCTATAGATCTTGATGCCCACTATATAAGTAGGTCCACCGAGGTCTTTCATTGAAAAACTCTTATTCAAGTATCCTTTTATGCTATCCAGAAATTCTATATCATTTCCAATCAGCAATATGTCATCCACATATAATATTAGAAATGCTACAGAGCTCCCACTCACTTTCTTGTAAATACATGCTTCTCCAAAAGTCTCTATAAAACCATTTTCTTTGATCACCCTATCAAAACGTTTATTCCAACTCCGAGATGCTTGCACCAGTCCATAGATGGATCGCTGGAGCTTGCACACTTTGTTAGCACCCTTTGGATCGATAAAACCTTCAGGTTGCATCATATACAACTCTTCTTCCAGAAATTCATTCAGGAATGCAGTCTCTACATCCATTTGCCAAATTTAATAATCATAAAATGCGACAATTGCTAACATGATTCGGACGGACTTAAGCATCGCTATGGGTGAGAAAGTCTCATTGTGGTCAACTCCTTGAACTTGTCGAAAACCTTTTGCAACAAGTCAAGCTTTGTAGACAGTAACATTACCGTCAGCGTCAGTCTTCTTCTTGAAGATCCTTTTATTCTCGATGGCTTGCTGTCATCAGGCAAGTCAACCAAAGTCCACACTTTGTTCTCATACACGGATCCCATCTCAGATTTCATGGCCTCAAGCCATTTTGCGAAATCTGGGCTCATCATCGCTTCCTCATAGTTTGTAGGTTCGTCTGGTCAAGTAACATGACCTCCAGAATAGGATTACCGTACCACTCTGGTGCGGATCTTACTCTGGTGTGGATCTTCATCATTAGCTTCCTCACTAATTGGTGTAGGAGTCACAGGAATAGATTTCTGCGATGAACTACTTTCCAATAAGGGAGCATGTATAGTTACCTCATCAAGTTATACTTTCCTCCCACTCACTTCTTTCGAGAGAAACTCCTTCTCTAGAAAGGATCCATTCTTAGCAACGAATGTCTTGCCTTCAGATCTGTGATAGAAGGTGTACCCAACAGTCTCCTTTGGGTATCCTATGAAGACACATTTCTCCGATTTGGGTTTGAGCTTATCAGGTTGAAGCTTTTTCACATAAGCATCGCAGCCCCAAACTTTAAGAAACGACAACT
Organism: Triticum aestivum; assembly: GCF_018294505.1. Lineage (NCBI taxonomy): Eukaryota > Viridiplantae > Streptophyta > Magnoliopsida > Poales > Poaceae > Triticum > Triticum aestivum. The sequence goes on along the minus strand of NC_057797.1, from coordinate 474,021,240 downwards.
TTGGTTTCTTGCCAAACCACAGTTCATAAGGCGTCGTCTCAACGGATTTAGATGGTGCCCTATTTAACATGAATGCAGCCGTCTCTAAAGCATAACCCCAAAACAATAGCGATAAATCAGTTAAAGACATCATAGATCGCACCATATCTAGTAAAGTACGATTACGACGTTCGGACACACCATTACGTTGTGGTGTTTCGGGTGGCGTGAGTTGCGAAACTATTCCACATTGTTTCAAATGAAGACCAAACTCGTAACTCAAATATTCTCCTCCATGATCAGATCATAGAAACTTTATTTTCTTGTTACGATGATTTTCCACTTCACTCTGAAATTCTTTGAACTTTTCAAATGTTTCAGACTTATGTTTCATCAAGTAGATATACCCATATCTGCTCAAATCATCTGTGAAGGTGAGAAAATAACGATACCCGCCGTGAGGCTCAACATTTATCGGACCACATACATCAGTATGTATGATTTCCAACAAATCTGTTGCTCGCTCCATAGTTCCGGAGAACGGTGTTTTAGTCATCTTGCCCATGAGGCATGGTTCGCAAGTACCAAGTGATTCATAATCAAGTGATTCCAAAAGTCCATCAGAATGGAGTTTCTTCATGCGCTTTACACCAATATGACCTAAACGGCACTGCCACAAATAAGTTGCACTATCATTATTAACTTTGCATCTTTTGGCATCAATATTATGAATATGTGTATCACTACTATCGAGATTCATCAAAAATAGACCATTCTTCAAGGGTGCATACCATAAAAGATATTATTCATATAAATTGAACAACCATTATTCTCAGATTTAAACGAATAACCGTCTCGCATCAAACAAGATCCAGATATAATGTTCATGCTCAATGCTGGCACCAAATAACAATTATTCAGGTCTAAAATTAATCCCGAAGGTAGATGTAGAGGTAGCGTGCCGACCGCGATTGCATCGGCTTTGGAACCATTTCCTACACGCATCGTCACCTCGTCCTTAGCCAATCTTCGCTTAATCCGTAGCCCCTGTTTTGAGTTGCAAATATTAGCAACAGAACCAGTATCAAATACCCAGGTGCTACTGCGAGCATTAGTAAGGTACACATCAATAACATGTATATCACATATACCTTTGTTCACCTTGCTATCCTTCTTATCTGCCAAATACTTGGGGCAGTTCCGCTTCCAGTGACCAGTCCCTTTGTAGTAGAAGCACTTAGTTCCAGGCTTAGGTCCAGACTTGGGTTTCTTCACTTGAGCAGCAACTAGCTTGCTGTTCTTCTTGAAGTTCCCCTTCTTCCCTTTACCCTTTTTCTTGAAACTGGTGGTCTTGTTGACCATCACCACTTGATGCTCCTTCTTGATTTCAACCTCCGCAGCTTTTAGCATCGCGAAGAGCTCGGGAATTGTCTTATCCATCCCTTGCATATTATAGTTCATCATGAAGCTCTTGTAGCTTGGTGACAGTGATTGAAGAATTCTGTCAATGGCACTATCATCTGGAAGATTAACTCCCAGTTGAATCAAGTGATTGTTATACCCAGACATTTTGAGTATATGCTCACTGACAGAACTATTCTCTTCCATCTTGCAGCTGTAGAACTTATTGGAGACTTCATATCTCTCAATCCGGGCATTTGCTTGAAATATTAACTTCAACTCCTGGAACATCTCATATGCTCCATGACGTTCAAAACATCGTTGAAGTCCCGGTTCTAAACTGTAAAGCATGGCACACTGAACTATCGAGTAGTCATAAGCTTTGCTCTGCCAGACGTTCATAACATTTGGCGTTACTCCTGCAGCGGGTTTGGCACCTAGCGGTGTTTCTAGGACGTAATTCTTCTGTGGAGCAATGAGGATAATCCTCAAGTTACGGACCTAGTCTGTGTAATTGCTTCCATCATCTTTCAACTTTGCTTTCTCAAGGAACAACAACACGGGCCATCTATCTACAACAACATAGACATGCAAAAAACTATCAGGTACTAAGTTCATGATAAATTAAAGTTCAATTGGTCATATTACTTAAGAACTCCCACTCAGACAGACATCCCTCTAATCATCTAAGTGATCACGTGATCCATATCAACTAAACCATGTCCGATCATCACATGAGATGGAGTAGTTTTCAATGGTGAACATCACTATGTTGATCATATCTACTATATGATTCACGCTCGACCTTTCGGTCTCAGTGTTCCGAGGCCATATCTGCATATGCTAGGCTCGTCAAGTTTAACCCGAGTATTCTGTGTGTGCAAAACTGGCTTGCACCCATTGTATGTGAACGTAGAGCTTATCACACCCGTTCATCACGTGGTGTCTCGACACGACGAATTTTCGCAATGGTGCATACTCAGGGAGAACACTTATACCTTGAAATTTAGTGAGAGATCGTCTGACAATGCTACTGTCGATCTAAGCAAAATAAGATGCATAAAAGATAAACATCACACCCAATCAATATAAGTGATATGATATGGCCATCATCATCTTGTGCTTGTGATCTTCATCTCCAAAGCACCGTGATCACCATTGTCACCGGCTTGACACCTTGATCTCCATCGAAGCATCGTTGTCGTCACGCCAACCATTGCTTCCATGACTATCGCTACCGCTTAGTGATAAAGTAAAGCAATTACATGGCGATTGCATTTCATACAATAAAGTGACAACCATATGGCTCATGCCAGTTGCCGATAACTGTGTTACAAAACATGATCATCTCATACAATAAAATTTAGCATCATGTCTTGACCATATCACATCACAACATGCCCTGTAAAAACAAGTTAGACGTCCTCTACTTTGTTGTTGCAAGTTTTACGTGGATGCTATGGGCTGAGAAAGAACCGTTCTTACCTACGCATCAAAAACCACAACGCGGTATAGTGATTGCTTTTTGATCTTCAGAAAGAACCCTGTTCATTAAATCCGATTCAACTAAAGCTGGGGAAACAGACACCCACTAGCCACATGTGTGCGAAGCACGTCGGTAGAACCAGTCTCGCATAAGCGTACGCGTAATGTCCGTCTGGGCCGCTTCATCCAACAATGCCGCTGAATCAAGAATCAACTAGTGACGACAAGCAATATGTATATACCCACGCCCAGAACTCCTTTGTGTTCTACTCGTGCATATAACATCTACGCATAAACCTGGCTCGGATGCCACTGTTGGGGAACGCAGTAATTTCAAAAAAATTCCTACGCACACGCAAGATCAGGGTGATGCATAGCAACGAGAGGGGAGAGTGTCGTCCACTTACACTCGTAGACCGTAAGCGGAAGCGTTATGAGAACGCGGTTGATGTAGTAGTACGTCTTCACGATCCGACCGATCCAAGTACCAAACGTATGGCACCTCCGAGTTCAGCACACGTTCAGCTCGGTGACGTCCCATGAACTCCGATCTAGCAGATCTATGAGGGAGAGTTCCGTCAGCACGACGGTGTGATGACGGTGATGATGATGCTACCGATGCAGGGCTTCGCCTAAGCACCACTACGATATGACCGAGGTGGATTATAGTGGAGGGGGGCACCGCACATGGCTAAAAGGCCAACTAATCAACTTGTGTGTCTATGGGGTGCCCCTACCTTCGTATATAAAGGACTGGAGGAGGGGGAGAGGCCAGCCCTCCTAGGCGCACCCCAAGGGGAGTCCTACTCCCACTGGGAGTAGGACTCCAACCCTTCCAAGAGTAGGGGTAGGAGAGAGGGAAGGAGAAGAGAGGGGAAAGGAAAGGGGACGCCGCCTCCCCTCCTTGTCCAATTCGGACTAGAGGGAGAGGGGGCATGCGGCCTGCCCTGGCCGCCCCTCCTCTTCTCCACTAAGGCCCAATAGCCCCATTACACTCCCCAGGGGGTCCTGGTAACCCCCGGTACTCCAGTATTTGTCCGAACTTGTCCGGAACCCTTCCGAAGTCCAAACATAGTCATCCAATATATCGATATTTATGTCTCGACCATTTCAAGACTCCTCGTCATGTCCGTGATCATATCCGGGACTCTGAACTACCTTCGATACTTCAAAACACATAAACTCATATTATCGATCGTCACCGAACTTTAAGCATGCAGACCCTACGAGTTCGAGAACTATGTAGACATGACTGTCGATGTCAAAACCGGCGGATGTCGGGTAGGGAGTCCCGAACTGTGTGTCTAAGGCGGATGGTAACAGGAGGCAGGGGACATAATGTTTACCCAGGTTCGGGCCCTCTTAATGGAGGTAATACCCTACGTCCTGCTTGATTGATATTGATTATATGAGTATTACAAGAGTTGATCTACCACGAGATTGTAGAGGCTTAACCCTAGAAGCTAGCCTATGGTATGATTGTTGTTGTCCTACGGACTAAACCCTCCGGTTTATATAGACACCGGAGGGGGCTAGGGTTACACAAAGTCGGTTACAAGGAATGAGATATACACATTCGTATCACCTAGCTTGCCTTCCACGCCAAGGAGAGTCCCATCCGGACACAGGACGAAGTCTTCAATCTTGTATCTTCATAGTCCAATAGTCCGGCTGTCCGAAGACCCCCTAATCCAGGACTCCCTCAGTAGCCCCTGAACCAGGCTTCAATGACGATGAGTCCGGCGCGCAGTTTTGTCTTCGGCATTGCAAGGCGGGCTCCTCCTCCGAATACTCCGTAGAAGATTTTGAACACTAGGGTAGTGTCTAGCTCTGCAAAACAAGTTCCACATACCACGGTAGAGAGAATAATATTTCCACAAATCTAATCTGCTGACATGTTTTGACAGCATGACATCGTGTCATGGCCCGGTCTTTATTCAAACCGTTTTTCTCAACCAGCACTGCACATATCGCGAGGCGGTTTTCCTGACACGTCCTGTCAAAGTAGAGATCGAGTCCCTCTTATTACGGGATTCTCATCAATACAGACATGGGTAACCCAATCGTGCCTGTTGGTATGACTCCTCAATTTTAGGCAAGTCCCAAATGGCCACGAGGAGGACGCTTGATATTCACCCTCTCTATAAAGAGGCCAAGGCCTGTCCTTTTTTCCCTCTCGTGCTCAATCGAATCCTTCTCCCGCCTCGAGTTCCAACACCCAAGGCTCAGGTCAGGCGCTTCGGGCCCTCAACCATGTCCGGATCCAACCTCCAAGGTCGGTGGATGCCTTCCTCTATCACAGAGGAGGACATCAAGAAGCTGAGAGAGGCCAGGTATCTGACTGCCGAAATCTCGCACAGGCTGCCCGCCCGAGGGCAGGTCATCCCCACTACCGAACCCAACGAGAGTGTTGTGTTCATCTCTCACTTCCTCCGAGGGCTAGGCCTCGCTCTGGATCCCTTTGTTAGGGGGCTCATGTTCTATTATGGGCTAGATTTCCATGATTTGGCCCCGGATTCCCTCCTTCACATCTCGTCGTTCATCGTCGTGTGTGAGGCCTTCCTCCGCATTACCCCACACTTCGGCCTGTGGCTCAAGACCTTCAATGTGAAGCCGAAGATGATCGAGGGGCAACACGCATAGTGTGGAGGTGCCATAATAAGCAAAAGCGCTAATGCTACATGGCCAGAGGGTTCCTTCCTAGAAGTGTCCAGTTTGTGGCAGCGGGAGTGGTTTTATATCACAGCTCCCAGGAGTACCAAGTGGGTAGCCGCCCATGCCTTTCGCTCAGGCCCCCCACCACAACTAATGTCATGGATCAACAAGGGGCTGAACTGGGGCCAAGTAAATGATGTGCCGATATTGCAGAGTCGCATCCGAGATCTCCTCGAGAGAGATGTCAACCTGGTCTCGGTAATGCAAGTCATGCTAATTCGTCGGGTCCAGCCTTGCAAACGTCGACCCCTCTGAATGTGGGAATTCAACCCGGAAGGACCGTGAACTATTCAGCACTTCCTCGGCATGACGCTCGAAGAGATGTACAGATTGTTCTTCGGACCCCAAATAAAGTGTCCGAACACCACGAGGATACGGGTCTGAGCTGTAATCGCCCCGATACCCAAGTAAGTAATCCCATGGCCGAACACATTGTCTTTTTATTTATCATAACATCATTATGAAAAGTCGCTCTTTGACCAGGACTGGATAACAAAGGCGAAGATGATTAGGTGTAAGGCCCCCCTTCCTGAAGGCTCGGCCAATCCAGTACTAGCCAGAATGCTCGAGTCGGTGCCTTACCAGGCGCCCTCAGGGGGAAGATGAAGGGGGGAATAAAGAGCCTGAAAGCAGGCCTCACTCATCATTCATCCGAACGGGGTGAATTAGCGCCTCCGCGAAGGAGGATAACTAGGGAGAAGAATGTGACATTCCCTCTCCCCGAGGAAGGAAAAGGACCACCTCCGAAGACCCAGAAACAAAGGTTTCCAAGCGGGGGAAGGAATCTTCGCCAGAGGGTCCTGCCTCGGAGGGTACTCTTGCCGCACAACGCCCGCAAGGGGATCAACCCTTGACCAAGCTATAAGTAAACCGAAGGTACTTAATAGTCAAAATATCCTACCTTACTTCTGAAGACTGTAACTGAAGCTTATATCTTGCAGTTCGGATCGTAGCCCTTCTCGACAGAGTTCGTCTTCGGGGGATCTTCTTCCGGAGATGATGGAGAGCGAAACACCTCCCCCTACCACCCCGCCTCATGAGGCGGGTGACCCTGAAGTGTCATCGCGGAGGGTTTCTCCTAATCCTCCAAGGCCAGAGGGTAATCCTTTGGCCACCCGAAGTCCGCAGTATTAGGCTCCTAAAGAGAGCAACAGAAAGAGTCCGGAGCCGTACAGTGTGCGGTCGGACGCACTGAAGGATCTTTTGGAGCAAGCGGCCATCTCAGAAGCGCATCGTATGCTAATGGGTATGGTGATTGAAAGGTTTTCATCCGCCGAAAGTGGGTTGCGTGAAGCTTTTATGAGTCTGCTGAAAGGCTTTGAGGTACGTGAAATAGTGTATGTTTTTGACAGTACCGCACACGTTAGGTGTGCCCTATGCAGATAGTAGCCCCTGAGACTCTGGTTGCCGTCGAGAACGGCGGTAAACAGAGGATCATAGTCCCAGGTAGTAATCAGACCGCCTTCATGTGCAGGTGGCTGAATGTCCGGTGGCTAGCCGGACTGGTGAGTTTGCCGAGTTGAAGCGATAACTTGATGCGGCAGATGCCGACATTGTGCTTTTCAACAAGCGGCTCGACGAGGCACATGGTATGTGATTTCTCCGGTGATCAACACATAGTAAGAGGAGCATGATGCCAGTATCTTTAATATATTGTGACTGCAGATGGAGCTGCCACCGTGGAGACCCTTCGGGCGGAACTTACCCGAGCCAAGGAACAAGCCAGAAATAGCGATGCAGCCGCTCTAAAGGCGGTCGAAGAGCTGAGGGCCGAACAGGCCGCGCATTGCCAGAGCAAGGAAGGAATGGCCAAGATGGCCACTGAGTTGAAAGATGCCGCCGACCGTTACCAGCTTCTTGAAAAAGAAAGCCGAGCAAAGGCGACGGACCTGGAGAAGGCCATGGTAGCAGCCAAGGAAGCCCGCTCCAAAATCTGAGCGATGAAGGAGGAGCTGCGTCATGCTGGAGATATCGCGGCTGGGAAGCCCCTTTTGTTGCGGACGAAGTTTGGAGATTCTAAGTATGCCCCTCTTGATCAACTATGGAGTTCTGCAGACGCATACGTGGATCTGGCAGCAAGTGTTGTTGATGCGGCTGAGTACTTCAAGGATCAAAAAGATCATGAAGTGGAAAAGCTGTTCTGGTCACAGTTCCATGCTCCAGTGTGTCTGCTGCTGTTGAATGAGCGAATGGCCGAGTGGGCCAAGCTCCATAGGTTGTCCGAACTTGCCATGAGGTCTGTTGTGGATCATCTGTGGCCGGAAGGGCCAAGGCTGAATAGTTACTTTAGTTTGGTGCAACAATTCCTTGGTGCTGTGCCGCACATCGACGCTATGAAGAGGACGATGTTCATAGAGGGTGCGCAGATGGCACTTGCCCGTGTCAAGACATACTGGACAGAAATGGAGGACACCACTATTGCAACATAGGGTTCGACCATGGGCCGAGTAGCTGCCGAGCACTACTTTGAAGAAGTCCTTGAAGGCGCTCGTTCGATAGAGGTGCAGTGCTCGAAGAATATTATGTTAGTGACATGTATTCCCATTGTAAAAACAATGTTTTATTGTATTATGAAGGCTGTGTTTATACTTTTGCCTGAAAGTAGTATGATGCCTCCTGTGCGGCCATTTATGTATATATGTATATAACCCGAAAGTTTGCAGTCATTGGCTTCAGCCCCCATGCATATAATGCAGGGGTGTTTGCAAAAAACGCGTATTCACACTTGATCCAACGTCTTGGTCCATTAAGGAGGTGGTAGCGCAGCGAACAAGACAACCGGACTATATTGCTTTAACACTTTCACTTAGCCATAGGAGTTTGACTGCGAGACTACTAGATAGCCCCTGGTACCTCTGCGCTCATCCGAATATGGGGCGCGTACGTACATGCCCGGGAAACGGCCCTTCGTTAATGCGGAGGAATCCCGAAGATTCCGCTAAGTCATCGAGTGGTTGACCAGTCTTGCGCTTTATCATGACAGTTAGTTTTCGGCTTTCTCTACTAAGGTGCTCCTCCGGATGAAGCAGGGCACAATTGCAGTAGTTCTCCCAGTGCTACCTTAGCCGATATAGTGGAACGTAAGGTACCAAAACATGGGAGCCGGGCAAACCCAACATTTGACCAAAGACATGATTCGGAGCTGATGCATATAAGGCCAAACTCGCGACGCCGAACACTCCCTAAGGTATTCGGTCTTTATAGCATATGCCGGGCTGAATAGTGCCCTAAATGATAAACCCCGAGTGTCCAGGTATGTGCAATATCCTGACGTGGCCACATGCCAATAACGTCAACATACTTCTCGGTTGTATTGGGTATTCGGAGGATGTGAACAACAAGAGACAGTAAAAAAGGTTTACACAGGGTCTTAATCTGAAAAGAAGCCTTTGAGCAGGTCCCTGCTGCACGTCTGCGCCCGTGTCTCTGTTGTGCCGTGTCCTAGATGGGTGTAGCACGATTGTCATCTGTAAAAGAGAAGAACTCAGGTGAAAGTTGTCGTGCCAGGAAATTGGTTATTATCAATAATCCATTAAAATTCAAGATAAGTCGAGTTGAGCCGAACTAGCCATGATTACATGCGGGAAGCCCCTGGTACCGTCTATGAGGGTTTAACCATCAAACCAATCTCATGTATTTGTAGTGATGCACCGGACTCATCTAACCGTGTCCGTGGTCTTGACGACCTCTCATTTATTCTGGTTGGTGAGGCCTTCTAGTGCTCGACTGTTAAAGCCGCCGCACATTCTTCCGTGCGTAGAGAACACTCAATGTTTCCACTAACTGCGATGGTGCTATGTGGACCGGGCATCTTAAGCTTGAGAGAAGCGTAATGCGGTACTGCATTAAAATGAGCAAAAGCCACTCTTCCGAGTAGTGCTTGATAGCCACTTCGAAATGGAGCGATGTAGAAAGTTAACTTTTCGCTTCGGAAGTTGTCGGAAGAACCGAATACAACCTCTAGTAATAGAGAGCCCGTGCAGCGGGCCTCTTGGCCTGGTATTACTCCCTTGAAGGTAGTATTGCTGCGGCTGATTTTTGTCGGGTCTATCCCCATTTTGCGGGCTGTGTCCTGATATATCAGATTTAGACCACTGCAGCCGTCCATAAGGACTCGTGCGAGATGGTATCCGTTTATTATTGGGTCTAACACCAAGGCAGCTAATCCTTCATGTCGGATGCTTGTCGCGTGATCCATGCGATCAAAGGTGATCGGGCAGGCCAACGAGGGGTTGAACTTAGGGGTGACGGGCTCTACGGCGCGTGTGTTTCGGAGGGCATGTTTGCTTCTCATCTTCGTCGCATGGATCATGTTTAATGTTTTAACCTCTGGTGGGAATTTTTTCTGTCCTCCAGTGTTTTGCTGGCGAGGTTCGTCCTTGTCTTCGCTTGGTGTCTCCCCCCCTTTGTGTTCAGCGTTTAGCATACCGGCCTGCTTGAAGACCCATCATTCTCTGTGGGTGTGATTTGCAGGTTTATCGGGGGTGCCATGAATCTGACATAGTTTGTCGAGAATCCTGTTTAGGCCAGACGGTCCATCTCTGCTGCCTTTGAAAGGCTTTTTCCGCTGACCTGGTCGAGAGCCCCTGAATCCGACGTTTACCGCCTTATTATCTGTGCTATCTTCTTTATTTCGCCGCTTGTTTTTATTGCGTCGTGGTTTTCCATTGCCATCCCTGACTTCGGATGTGCTTGGGTCGCTGGTGCTACTGCGGGCTAACCAGCTATCTTCGCCCGCGCAAAAGCGGGTCATGAGGCTTGTCAGGGCTGCCATTGTTCTTGGTTTTTCTTGGCCGAGGTGTTTGGCAAGCCATTCGTCTCGGATGCTGTGCTTGAAAGCTGCTAAGGCATCGGCGTCCGGGCAGTCAACAATTTGGTTCTTCTTAGTGAGAAACCGGTTCCAAAGCTTTCGGGCTGACTCTCCGGGCTGCTGAATTATATGACTTAAATCGTGTGCATTCGGAGGTCGGACATAGGTCCCTTAAAAATTAGCCCGGAAAGCATCCTCGAGCTCCTCCCAACTTCCAATTGAGTTTTTGGGGAGGCTTTTCAGCCAGTGTCGAGCTGGTCCTTTAAGCTTGAGGGGCAAGTACTTGATGGCATGGAGATCATCTCCGCGAGCCATATGGATATGGAGGATGAAGTCTTCAATCCAGACCCCAGGGTCTGTGGTCCCGTCGTACACCTCTATGTTCACTGGTTTGAATCCTTCTGGGAATTCGTGGTCCACCACCTCATCGGTGAAACATAGGGGGTGTACGGCACCCCTATATTTGGATGTACCATGGCGTTCGGATGGTTGTAGTATTCGGTTTTGATTTTGTGCCGGAGTGCGCTTCCTAGATCCATAAATGGATCTCGTCGTATCGGATTTTTGGCGCAAGTCCTCACGTAGATCATGTGTTGACTTATGTGCGACCTTGTTAGCCGCTCTATCGTGGTCACAAGGTGGTTGATTCGGCCGGTTGGCCGTTTCATTTTTCAGCTATGTGGGCTTTAAGGCCTCATCGTTGAATTCAGGTAATAGCTTGCGCTTTGGATAGCTCTTTGTGTGGTAACTTCCACCATACTTTTCTTTGTTGTTGAGCACTTTGTTCCACCTGCTCTTGAGCGTATTTTGTGCAGCCTTAAGCCTTTGCTTCTGCTTCTTCAGACTCCTCGCTGTGGCAATAAGCCTTCTGCGGAGGTTCTCTTGCTCCAAATGTGTTTCCGGGATGATGTGTGCATCTTCGTCCGGACTGTTTTCCTCCCCAGAGGGGGTTTGATGAGGTTTATCCTCAGCATCGCCATGTTCGGGCGTCGAATCCGTACTATGTTCGCCATTTGCAGCTTCATCGTGCTCTGCCGCCGGGGCAATGTGGTCATCGTTTCCTCTAGAGTCGAATCGAGTGTTATTTTCTCTTGCACTGTTATCGCTTTGTTTGCCGAGGCGGGATTTGGAGCGGCGCCTACGTCGACGCTTTGTTTGCTTCTTGGAGGGGTCATCCTCCGCTGTCTCCTGCCGTTCCTCATCGTCATTTTCTTTGGGTGTATCCACCATATATATGTCATGTGATGAAGTGGCTGTCCGGTGCCCTGTGGGCACTAGTTCCTGTTCCTCTCCTGCATCGTCGTCCATGCCCTCGATGTTTGCATAGTCGAAATCGATCATGTCGGTTAAATCGTCAATAGAGGCTACTAAGTGGGTGGTGGGTGGGCAGCGAATTCCTTCGTCGTCCGCATCCCATTCTAGCCAGACATAGTTCGGCCAAGGATCTCCTGACAAGGAGAGAGACCTTAATGAATTTAGCACGTCGCCGAAGGGTGAGTGCTGAAAGATATCCGCGGAGGTGAACTCCATGATCGGCGCCCAATCGGATTCGATAGGCACGGATGCAGGCGGCTCGGAGTCCGTGGCCGGAGATGAATCCAGTGGTTCGGCAACACGGCTCTCGTAAGGGGTGAAGTCAGTATCCGGCTCCATCGCCACTAAGAGTGCGGCCTCCATGGCGGGTCAATCCCTCCGTCCTCGGATGGCGCAATTTGCTCCGGATTGAAGGACGGAGTAGTTGCAGATGCGATCTCCCGAACACTGTCCGACGGCAGAGTTACGTCATGCTCGTCGTGATTGTGCGGCGCACCTAACATGGGCTCGAGCCCGTCGAAGATCAAGTCTCCACGGATGTCGGCAGTGTAGTTTAAGTTTTCGAACCTGACCTGATGGCCAGGGCCGTAGCCTTCGATCTGCTCCAGATGGCCAAGCGAATTGGCCCGCAGTGCGAAGCCACCGAATACGAAGATCTATCCGGGGAGGAAAACCTCACCCTGGACCGCGTCGTTGCCGATGTTCGAAGGGGTCATCAAGCCTTATGGTGACGGCATAGTGGAACTCTCAATGAAAGCACCAATGTCGGTGTCAAAACCGGGGATCTCGGGTAGGGGGTCCCGAACTGTGAGTCTAAGGCGGATGGTAACAGGAGGCAGGGAACACAATGTTTACCCATGTTCGGGCCCTCTTAATGGAGGTAATACCCTATGTCCTGCTTGATTGATATTGATGATATGAGTATTACAAGAGTTGATCTACCACGAGATCGTAGATGCTTAACCCTAGAAGCTAGCCTATGGTATGATTGTTGTTGTCCTACGAACTAAACCCTCCGGTTTATATAGACACCGGAGGGGGCTAGGGTTACACAAAGTCGGTTACAAGGAAGGAGATCTACACATCCGTATCATCAAGCTTGCCTTCCACGCCAAGGAGAGACCCATCCGGACACGGGACAAAGTCTTCAATCTTGTATCTTCATAGTCCAACAGTCTGGCCAAAGGATATAGTCCGGCTGTCCAAAGACCCCCTAATCCAGGACTCCCTCAATGACCGAGACTCATCTCCGGTCAATAACCAATAGCGGAACCTGGATGCTCATATTGGCTCCTACATATTCTACGAACATTTTTATCGGTCAAACCGCATAACAACACACGTTGTTCCCTTTGTCATCCCTATGTTACTTGCCTGAGATTCGATCATCGGTATCCTCATACCTAGTTCAATCTCATTACCGGCAAGTCTCTTTACTCGTTATGTAATGCATCATTCCGCAACTAACTCATTAGTCACAATGCTTGCAAGGCTTATAGTGATGTGCATTACCGAGAGGGCCCAGAGATACCTCTCTGATAATCGGAGTGACAAATCCTAATCTTGATCTATGCCAACTCAACAAGTACCATCGGAGACACCTATAGAGCACCTTTATAATCACCCAATTACGTCGTGATGTTTGGTAGCACACAAAGTGTTCCTCCGGTACTCGGGAGTTGCATAATCTCATAGTCATAGGAACATGTATAATATCATCAAACTAAATGATCATCGTGCTAAGCTAACAGATGGGTCAAGTTAATCACATCATTCTCTAATGATGTGATCTTGTTAATAAAATGACAACTCATGTCTATGGTTAGGAAACATAACCATCATTGATTCAACGAGCTAGTCAAGTAGAGGCAAACTAGTGACATTCTGTTTGTCTATGTATTCACACATGTACTAAGTTTCCGGTTAATACAATTCTAGCATGAATAATAAACATTTATCAAGATATAAGGAAATATAAATAACAAATTTATTATTGCCTCTAGGGCATATTTCCTTCAGCATAATTTCATAGTCAAAGGAATATGTATAAGTCATGAAGAAAGCAATAGCAATAAAAGTTAGCGATCATTATGCTAAGCTAACGGATGGGTCTTGTCCATCACATCATTCTCCTAATGATGTGATCCCGTTCATCAAACGACAACACATGTCTATGGTTAGGAAACTTAACCATCTTTGATTAACGAGCTAGTCTAGTAGAGGCTTACTAGGGACACAATGTTTTGTCTATGTATTCACACATGTATCAAGTTTCCGGTTAATACAATTCTAGCATGAATAATAAAAATTTATCATGATATATGGAAATATAAAATAACAACTGTATTATTTCCTCTAGGGCATAATTCCTTCATCATCAATGACCAAATTTCAAAGCCCACAAAAGTCATTCATTTCTCCACTATCTCCACTAATTTTTCAATCCTTCGGGGCCTCTGAGCTATTCCACTTTAGATTCCAAATCACTACTTATCCGAAGCTAGCAAGCCATTCCATTCAGAACCGCCAAGCTACTGTGTAATCTTTCTCTATCCTCTTATGAATTTCCAAACCCTCCTTCTCGAAATTTCTGAAGGCATTCCAAAGAGTAGATTTGTGAGGTTGGTCATTCAAAGCCTCCTCCTACTCCTCCTCAGTCGAATCCAGGTCAGCAAGGAAGGAGGGTGGGTCAGAGTGATGAGTGACAACCTCGAGCCGCTCTGCCTCCTTCTCATCGGTCTGAGTGGGGCTGAAGTGCTCGAGGATGTGCTCCTCCTCACGACGGCGTGCCTGCATTTCGATCTCGCAAAGCTGCAAGACTACCTCAAGTGGGTCATCGGAATCAGGCTTGGGCTCGGGCTGGCCACATCGTTCACTGAAACAAGGTGGGGGACAGGCTGAATGGGATGGCTTCCTCTTCATACCATCCGCATTAGTGGAGCTGTCGGGGCCACGTGAGGCACTAGATCCCCCGTGGCCACTCAATCCGCCATGGTCGTGGGAGGAGAATCTCGCGGCTACCACGAATGGCGCACCAAGAGGAGAGTTCGCGTGTGGCATCTCAGATGAGTGGTTCTGCCCCGCTAACATGTTGAGCCAATAGGATGAATTCTTGCGTGGCGGCATTGTCGCAAACAGTGGAGGAGATGGGAGGGGATGTGGCATTGTCACTATTAGGCTTTTTATAGCCTGGGATGATGTCGCGTGGCAGCCATACGACCGACCTCCTCGTGAATCAAAAAGAGCGGTCACCATTAATGGGTGGGTAGTTAGCAGTCACCAACCAACTCACCGGCGGTTACAGCTATGGAGGTAGAAGGCAAAACTTCTCTCTCATGCTAGCGGTTGTATTTAGAGAGAGCTACAAAAGGGACCTTCACAGACTTCAAATATGGAGGATACGAGGTTGTTTTTTGAGCGAGCTTCATAAGCTTTTTTCGTAAATACGCTAAAGTGCGTATCTTTTCATTGATAGGAAGGGAGCATACATCATAATAGAGGGAGGGGAATGCAAACTCATTGTCTTGTGCACAAAAGGCAAGACAAAGAGTTGCAGAGCATTGGTGACGGGCTTCTCAGCCCGATTACAAGATTATGACCCTATGCTAGAAAGTAGTTTTGTAACACCCCGGATGTAACTTGCCATATTTATACTCCGACTCTTGCCATTTTTGGCTCTAAGTTATGAGATTCCCTCGTGGTTGAGTTTTGTCTTCATTTTGCATTTTTTCCATGTCATGCATTTCATATCATGTCATCATGTGCATCTCATTTGCATACATGTTCGTCTCATGCATCCGAGCATTTTCCCCGTTGTCTGTTTTGCAATCCGACACTCCTACGTCCTCCGGCGCCCCCTTTTGTCTCTTTGTGTGTGGGTGTCAAACATTCTCGGAATGGACCGTGATTTGCCAAGTGGCCTTGGTACACCACCGGTAGACTGCCTGCCAAATTTCGTGCCATTTGGAGTCCGTTCGATGCTCCAACGGTTAACCGAGGAACCGCAAAGGCCTTGTGTGTGTTGCAGCCCAGCACCCCTCCAAAGTGGCCCAATAACCCATCCAAACCTGTCCCATGTCCTCCGCCGTCGGATCACGATCGTGTGGCCAAAAACTACACCTCATTTGGACAATCCCACCTCCTTCTAGGTATAAATATGTGAACCCTCTCCAAATTTCGGGCGAAACCCTAGTCTTCTCCTCCCTCTCGCCCAGCGGATATGTTCGCGCACCGCCGGACAGAACCCGCCGCCGCCCCGCACCAGTGAGACGCCGCCAAGTGGCGAGTGCCGCCTCCTCTCGTGCCGGCCCGCTCGGGCCCGAGGCCGCCCCCCACAGCCCATCTCCCCCGTGCCTCCCCGCGCCAAGCTCCCGCCACTACAAAAAAATACACTTCCGTGGTGATACGTGTGTTGGCACGCGAAATCGTTGCGCAACACCAGAATATTTGTCGTGCTTTCGTGACAACGAACGATTGCTTGACGAGCAAAGCAACAAAGATTTCCTCGCTTTCGTGGAGGAGAACCGGCCGCTTTCCAGCGCAAAACGACAAAGATCGCCAAACCCTAGGGCTGCTAGAGCTTGGCAAGAGGTAACGATAGAAAATAAACGTACGTGAAAATAGAGTTTGTATTGATAGATCGATTGTTATCTTCCTCAATCGGCCACGGCCTTACATATATATGGCACGCTGGACTTGGCGTACAAGATTACAACTCTGAAGCTAAAACCGATCAGGACGCCTTTCTTGATTCGGTTACCATGTAGCATACGTCTATAAAAATATACTTGCCGATCTAAGTACGTAGCAAATCTAGACCATATCCACGTACATGCACTCTTGTATATATGAATAAAGTATTCCGGCCACGTCGCCATCACACTAAATATAGTGGCTAAGCATATGTATAAATACCTTGAGCCCACAAAGAAAATATTAAATATTCCGGCAACGTCGCAAATCAAACTGGATAATGGCCATCAGGACTAAGCATACTTCTTCATATATGTAGATATATATCACTTGCATGCATCACGCCCATGGTCCAGTATAGCATATGATTCTTCTTAGGACTTGTATCTTCACCTTCCATGAAATTTCCTGTGGCAATACTTTAACAATGCATTAACCGATCAACTTGATAAACCATTGATTTAATTTGGCTCATCACATACTAAGTAGCCAAATTATACCATCAACACATGCCCCCTGTTTTTGGTACAATTGCATTGACCAAAAATACTATAGGAGTTGCCGTAGGATGAAGTCGATCACTGATCATATCATTACTCAGGGCGATGTCCAACGATACATCAGCTAAATTTTCTTAGGGCGATATCTCAAATAATATATCGGCCAAATTTGCTCAGGGCGATACTTGGAATAACATATCGGCCACAACATGTTCAGGCCTCCTGCCACATGCTAGGATAGTACTTCTTCAAATACTTTCCATTGAGAGCTTTCGACAACTTATCTCCCTGCAAAGATTGTACAAAATATGAATTTCCAGGAACAATCTCTATAATTTTATATGGGCCTTCCCAACTCGGCGACCATTTGCCAAATTTCCTATCTTTAGTTCCAATAGGTAAAATCGTTTTCCACACTAAATCTCCTATTTGAAACGATTTTTCTCTCACCTTTTTATTATAAGCCTTGGCTACTCTTAATTTCTCCTTCTCTATTTCTCGCAAAGCTCTTAATCTCTCTTCTGAAATGTCATCTATGTTATCCATCATCAGGTCATTATAATCTACAGCCGACAAATCATTTTGTCTGGCCACTCTAAGAGCTTGTAAATTGACCTCTACGGGTAACACCGCCTCCTGGCCATATACTAGATCATACGGTGCTACTTGAGTCGCTCCGTGCTTAGATATCCGATGAGCCCATAAAGCTTCCGAAAGTACCTCATGCCACCTTTTCGGATGTTCCTCAATTTTCTTCTTTATAAGTTTAATTAAAGTTTTATTGCTGGATTCGGCCTGTCCATTAGCTTGAGCATAATAAGGCGACGAATTTAACTACTTAATTCCTAAAGATTCGGCAAATTTCGGAAATTGATGAGACATCAAAGAAGCACCTTGATCAGTAGTTAAAGTTTGAGGAATACCGAATTTGTGAATAATATGCTCCAAAACAAAACTAATAACCTCTTTATGAGTCATATTTTTCAATGGAACTGCTTCAGCCCATTTAGTAAAATAATCTGTAGCAACTAGGACGAAGCGATGTCTTTTAGAAGACGAAGGATGTATCTCACCAATAAAATCTAAACCCCATCCTCTAAATGGCCATGGCCTAATTATGGGATTTAACATAGAAGCGAGCGCTAACTGTACATTACCAAATTTTTGACATGCCTCACAACCTTTATAATACCGAAAACAATCATCTAACAAAGTCGGCCAGTAAAACCCCACTCGTTTAAATAACCATCGCATTTTGTGAGCTGACTGATGTGTTCCACATATTCCTTCGTGCACTTCACCCATAGCTATTCTAGATTGATCAGAATCCAAGCATTTCAAAATAACCCATCTATTGTTCGGCGATACAACTCATCGTTAAACAAAGTATATTTTAAAGCTTGCCGCGGAATTTTCCTATCTCTCATTTGACTTGGATCCTTTAGATGATTAACTAGAGGAACTCTCCAATCACTTAGTTCTAAACTATTTGCTAATTCGGTCATTTGTGACCCATGCACCGAATCTGCAATACATTGTACAGTTAGTTGATCAACTGTGCTAGGCCCAAGTGCACCCTGTGGCAAAGTATCCATCATTATAGACGCAGCATGCATCGGCTTGTCTAATATAAAAAACATTCCTTTACTAATATGATAACCGGAATGCTTGCTGTGCTAAATAATTAGCTCTAGAATTTTCTTCTCTAGGTATATGATGGATGGTGAACGTATCTAGAGACTTAATTATGTCTAAACATCGGTCTAAATAACTATTTAATAACCCATCAAAACATTGAAATTCGCCTTTAATTTGTTGTACTACCAGAAGCGAATCCCCAAAAGCATCTACATCCTTTACGCCCATATCAACTAAAGTTTGTAAACCAAACAGTAAAGCTGCATACTCAGCTTGGTTATTAGTGCAAGGATATTCCAAACGGACCGATGTATTATAAAAACATTATTAGGTGAAACTAAAACATTACCGACGCCTTGCCCTTCCCTACAAACCGATCCATCAAAATAAAGCTTCCATGGGCATACACTAACATAATTAATGTTTTCATCATCTTTAATCCTATGATCAACAATGAAATCGGCGATAACTTGACCCTTCATAGCACGCAACGATTCATATGTTAAATCATATTCTATTAATGCGTAAGCCCACTTTCCAATCCTACCACTAAGAATCGGTCGTTGCAACATATACTTAATGATGTCAGCCTGGCAAGCTACAACACACGTACTAGAAAGAAGATAAGGCCGAAACTTGGTACATGCATAGTATAAAGATAAGCATAACTTTTCAATAAACATGTACCGACTTTCAGCGTCGAGCAAACGACGGCTTAAGTATGCAATGATGTATTCTTTCCCGCTGACCTCTTGCGCCAACACCGCACCGATCACCCTATTTTCTGCAGCAATGTACAACCTGAACGGCGCACCGGACTTGGGCGCCCGCAATATTGGAGGATTCGACAAGCATTGCTTTATATAATTAAAAGCATCTTGTTGCTCTGCCCCCCAAGTAAATTCGGCTTCATTCTTTAGCCAAAGTAGAGGAACAAACGATTCAATTTTACCTGCAAGGTTAGATATGAATCGTCTCAAGTAATTAATTTTTCCTAGCAACTTTTGCACATCCATTTTACATGTGGGTTCCTCCAAATTTCTAATTGCCTCCACTTTCTTAGGGTCAATCTCTATGCCATTTTCATGAATTATGAAGCCTAAAAACTTGCCAGCCGACACGCCAAAAGCACATTTGAGTGGGTTCATTTTTAGTCCATACCGGCGCATCCTTTCAAAAGCTAATCTTAAATCGGCTAAATGATGATCAAACCCATCCCATTTAACAACTATGTCATCAATATATATTTCTAGTACAATACCTAGAAGATCATGAAAAATTAAATTCATAGCTCGTTGGTATGTAGCGCCGGCGTTTTTCAACCCAAATGTCATAACGACCCACTCAAATAAACCAACAAAACCTGGGCAACGAAAAGCAATCTTAGACATATCATGTTCAGCCATAAATATTTGATTATAACCCGCATTACCATCTAAAAAGCTAATCACTTTATGTCCTGATGCATCATTAATAAGCATGTCGGCTATAGGCATAGGATATTCATCTTTCGGAGTAGCCTTATTCAAATCTCTAAAATCAACACAGATTCTAATATTACCAGTATTTTTCTTTTCCATGGGCACAATATTAGAAACCCAATCTGCATATCTACACGGCCGAATAAACTTAGCTTTTAACAACCGATCAACTTCTTCTTTGATGCGGTCATACAAATTAGGATTGAAACTTCTACGAGGTTGTTTATGCGGCCTAAAACCAGATTTAATAGGTAATCTATGCTCTACTAAATCTCTACTCAAACCGGGCATCTCAGTATAATTCCAAGCAAAGCAATCAACGAATTCTTTAAGTAATAAACATACCTTACTTTTCTGATCGGCTTTCAAGCTAGCTTTGATAAATGTAGGTCTCGGAATACTTCCATCACCAATATCAATTTCTTCAAGTGGATCAGCCGATGAGAATCCCTGTCCAAGCTTTTCCATGTTATCAAAATCTTCAATAGTTTCATGCATATCGTTCTTTCCCGAACGATACTCCTCCGTGCGTCTTTGCAGCCACTTAATACTATCGTCTTTATTCATCATTTATATAGATAAATCATTAAGCCAAGCTACATTAGCCAACTGTGCATTTATAGGTACAAAACCATCTCTACCAATATTGATATAATCATAGTCCGATAAATCCCTACCGGTCAAACATCGCATCTCACCGTGTTGCCAATCAACCGACGCGTCCGTGAAAGCAATGCATGCAGAATTATCGGCCTCAATCACCTCCACGTCATCATTAACCCACTGAATTAAGCACTGATGTAAGGTAGAAGGGATGCAACAATTTGCATGAATCCAATCGCGTCCCAACAGAATATTATACCGGCCTTTGACATCAACAACAAAAAACGCAGTTGGCAACTTTTTGCTTCTGACTGTAAGCTCCATAGAAATAACGCCATTAGCCTCGGACAAATCCCCTGAGAACCCACTAAGTCCCATATTGGTCTTCATTAACTCACTCTCTTTTCGGTTCAGCTTAGAAAATACCGAAAAGGGCATAATATTAACACCTGCACCGCCATCAACAAGCATGCAACCAATAGGCTTACCATCAGTGTGACCTCTGATAAATAATGGCTTTAGGTGCTGCACATGCTTCTCTGGTTTCTCAAATGTAGCATTCTTTGGGCCAAGAACAAGTTCAGCAATCTCAGCCTCGGGCGCGCGAAATTCAGCAGGCAACGCAAACACCATATTAACATCCATACCAGTTGGTACATCTTTATCATTCTCTGAATTGTCTACAATAATGGTGTCATCCGTATTTTTATTTTCCTCTGCTGCGATGCGCTTCTCCTTCCAAGTCTTTGTAGGCATCATTGGTTTATCATGATTGAACCATCTATCGCGCTTCTTCTTAGCTATCTCTTCCTTTATTTCCAATGTCCGCAGTCACTGTACACGTCGTTTCTGAGTGTGGGTAAGTCCATTCAGGCACCACTGCAGTGCTGGTTTAGTCCCTGGCGCGACAAACTTAATTTGGCTGCCCCCCAGGTCCTTCGGCCTATACTGACGTACTTCTGTTTTTCTGGCAAACATTTTATCTCTAGCCAAAAAACTTCTCTGCTGATCATATATGGTACTGGCATCAAATCCCTGGCTGCGTACATTGCATGAGTCCCATCGTGTAGATGCACTAGTATTATACTTGAAACTTCTCGGAGGCAAACTCCTGGACGTTCCTATGCCACAATTCTTTATGATCAAATCAGCTTGTGTGTTAGCCGATTTAGGCTTCTGAATAGTACGTGAAGATATAGCATCTGGCCGTGCATGCGGGTCATGCCCAGAATTAGTTTGCTTTTCAAATTGATTAGACTGGCCAGCTTGCTGCAACTTTATGCCGTTACTTTTCTCCCCTGTACCGAGAGCTTCTTTCGAGACACTGATTGTTTCTATACAATTGACAACACCTTCATCTGACTGGTGTTCCACTATTTTCAGACCATGAGCAGCATCTAAATCATCTGCACTTTTTCCGGGTTTAGGATCGGCACATTTTACCGGCATCCATACTCGCTTGTAGTCGCCTTTATAGTTGTTGCACTCTGCACTGCGTACCGGTGATCGACCTCCTCGAATCTCGATGGCGTCATGTGATCTAGCCACCTCATTGAAACGAGCCCTTTTCTCATGTACGTTTGGTCTAAACATAGGCCTCGGCGGAGTCCATCTCGGCTGAAAATAACAGGCTGGCCCTGTAGGATATGGCGCCCAAGGATTAAACCCCCATGGAGGAAACTGCGGATACATAGGAGGTGCACAACCCCAATATGTCGGTTCCATTGCAAAATACGGCTGTTGGTCATACGCACTTCCTTGCCATTGCTCATGACCGCGGGGTCCAGAAGGAGATCTTGGACGCTTATTACCTCCGAGCCGATTAAACACATTGTTGATCTTGCGTGAGGTATATTTTCCCAACAACATGCTAACTGTCGGCTTTGGCCTTGGAGCTTGTTTTCTTCTTCCATTAACTTTCCATACTCCTAGTTCTGGATTTTTTGGTTTGATCATCCTTGGAGGAGCATTGTTATCAACAACATTTCTCTCTCTTGCGGATTCGGTCTGATCCGACCAAATAAGCATTTTTTTACTCTCAAGCTCGACCACATTGATAGGAAAAGGGTCGCTGTCGAGCTTCATCTTAGAACCTTCTGTAAACATCAATCGTCCTTCATTGATGGCCGAT
This sequence comes from Triticum aestivum, assembly GCF_018294505.1. Lineage (NCBI taxonomy): Eukaryota > Viridiplantae > Streptophyta > Magnoliopsida > Poales > Poaceae > Triticum > Triticum aestivum. The sequence continues at coordinate 473,998,491 of NC_057797.1, read as the reverse complement.
TGTACCTGTCGACGAAACACGTTACAATCATTAGTAGCATGAGAAAAAGAATTGTGCCACTTACAATAAGCTCTTCTACCCAACTCTTCTGGAGGTGGAATTACATGACCCTCCCTCACTCTAATTAATTTATTTTGTAGTACCATATCAAAAATTCTATCACACTTGCTTACATCAAAAGTATATTTAATTTCGTCTCTTCTAGCAGGTGTAGGTTTCAAAGCAGGACATGCAAAAGGTCTTGACTTTGGCGCTTGAACCCATTCGGCTACACATATATTAACATCATGCTCACTAGCCGAATCACTATCATAATCTAAGCCATTAACCGCATGATTATCTTTCTCTTTATTTCTATTATCTTTAAACCGGCTATATTGTTTAATTTCCTTAGCCCTGTTTTCTTGCGCCAAAGCCTTCTGGCAAACTTGATTAACATCTAAAAATTCTTGCCCTTCTAGTTTATCCTTGATATGAGCGAGTAGACCCGAAAAGGCAAGATCAGCTAAATCCTTTTCGGCTATGGTCAAGCTGAAACATCGGTTTTGACATCCCTAAACCTCCTAATATAATCATGAACATGCTCATTATATTTCTGCCTAACCATAGTTAAATCCGAAAGCCGAAGTTCTGTTTAACCGCTATAAAAATACTCATGAAATTTTTGCTCCAATTGTGCCCATGTTGAAATAGAATTAGGAGCAAGCAATGTAAACCAAGTAAATGCAGTGCCGGATAAAGATAATGGAAACAATTTTAATCTAAAAACATCCGATGTGCCGACCTTGCTGCATTGTGCTAAAAATTGTCCCACATGCTCAAAAGTAGATCTACCATATTCCCCCATAAATTTAACAAAATCTGGAATTCTAAAACCACGAGGATATGGTGTTGAGTCAAAATAATCAGGGTATGGTTTTTGATATGCACGTGCTCTACCCTTAGGTTCTAAACCAAATTCTCTAAGTATGTTAGCAAGCTGATCCTTAAAATTATTATTAGCCTGTAGAGAACTGGCTTGTGGAGCAGATGGAACACCAACACGTGGTGGAAATTCCGGCAAAGAAATTGGAGCATGCGAAGTTTGCAACAGAGACCCACTAAAATATGAAGCAGGAACCGGCCCATACGGAACCCCGGTACCGACAGGCGGCAACGGTGGCGTACTATATGCCACTGTCCGATAACTAGGCTGCTACATATTAGAATTAAATCCAAAACTTCGGTTATTGCTATTGTGATTTTCTGGAACCGAAGTCGAAACAATAGGAGCAGTAGTACCAGGAACAAAATTATTAGCCGAACTACCAACATAGTTCCGGCCATCCAGATTATTGTTTAAAGAGGCGTAAGGTTGTATAGCATTAGGCGATGCACTAGGCGTATGTATATTACTTGACAAATTGTTAAATATGCTACTGTCTATTGGCATCAGTCTTTTTCCAGAATACTCATCATTGACTTGCAGCACTAATGAGCGTACATGACCAGGTAGACAATTTTCAAGATCTTTATTAAACTGCACCTTAAATTCTTCAAATCTATTAGCTACTGCTTTAGTAATTGTACGCATCGTATTTTCCATATCAGAACCATATTTACTAGCTACGGACACATCAATTAGGCGAGCAATTTCTTTGGTTGAGTTTTTTACCTGAGCATCGGAAGGGCTCGGAACTACCTTTTTGACGACACCGTTCCTCGTCTCCGCGTATCCAGCCAACTTTAGCTTCAACCTCTCAACCTTTTCTTTCTCCAGCTCCTCTTCAAGCTCGCGCCGAACATCTTCCGACAGATTGTCGAGTGTGACGGCGATGACGTTCTCCGGGTCGATGTCGCTCCCGTTCTTGGACTCGGTACTCATCGTGTAGCTCTTCTTCTTCTCGTCCCCAGCGGAGTCGCCAATTGTGTTGGCACGCGAAATCGCCGCGCAACACCAGAATATTTGTCGTGCTTTCATGACGATGAATGATTGCTTTATGAGCAAAGCAACAAAGATTTCCTCGCTTTTGTGGAGGAGAACCGGCCGCTTTCTAGCGCAAAACGGCAAAGATCGCCAAACCCTAGGGCTGCTAGAGCTTGGCAGGAGGTAATGATAGAAAATAAACGTACGTGAAAATAGAGTTTGTATTGATAGATCGATTGTTATCTTCCTCAATCGGCCATGGCCTTACATATATATGGCACGCTGGACTTGGCGTACAAGATTACAACTCTGAAGCTAAAACCGATCAGGATGCCTTTCTTGATTCGGTTACCATGTAGCATACGTCTATAAAAAATATACTTGCTGATCTAAGTACGTAGCAAATCTAGACCATATCCACGTACATGCACTATTGTATATATGAATAAAGTATTCCGGCCACGTCGCCATCACACTAAATATAGTGGCTAAGCATATGTATAAATACCTTGAGCCCACAAAGAAAATATTAAATATTCCGGCAACGTCGCAAATCAAACTGGATAATGGCCATCAGGACTAAGCATACTTCTTCATATACGTAGATATATATCACTTGCATGCATCACGCCCATGGTCCAGTATAGCATACGATTCTTCTTAGGACTTGTATCTTCACCTTCCATGAAATTTCCTGTGGCAACACTTTAACAATGCATTAACCGATCAACTTGATAAACCATTGATTTAATTTGGCTCATCACATACTAAGTAGCCAAATTATACCATCAACACCGTGTTTGTCACAGTAGGTCGCTTTTTTTGTCATGCATGTACATCCATGACAAATTTATGACAGAATCAAGATAGTCATACCTGTGCTGTCTTAGAAGTTTTCCATGACATTACCAAAATTATCATCACGGAAGTGTCCACTTCCATGACAATAAATCACGCGTCATAGAAGTGCTTTCGTCAAGGGTGACCGACACATGGCATCCACCGTAACGGAACGCCGTTAAGCTATCGGGTCGGGTTTTGGATCCGATAACCCGTTAACAACCACGGCCAATGGGGATTTTCCACGTGTAAAATCATCATTGGCTGGAGGAGACACGTGTCAACTCATCCAATGGGCGAGACACGCCTATGATATGTTGACACGTGGACCGGCCCATCAAGTTTAAATGGGCCAGCCCAACTGAAGGCCCACAAGATTTTGCAGACCATAATGGCCCGGCCCAGCTAAAGGCCCACGAGATTTTGCGGACCATAATGGGCTGGCCCAGCTAAAGGCCCACAAGATTTTGCGGGCCATAATGGGCCAGTCTAGGTAAAGGCCCATAAGATTTTTGTGTGCCGTAATGGGCCGGCCCAGGTAAAGGCCCACAAGATTCTTGTGGATCATAATGGGCCGGCCCAGCTAAAGGCCCATGAGATTTCGCCGACATTAATGGGCCAGCCCAGCTGTAGGCCCACAAGATTTTGAGTACCCTAGTAGGCCGACCCATTAACTGCCTGCCATGTTTTGGGCCAAATGCCGGCCCATATTTGATCCGGTCCATTAATGGCATGCCACGCTCCGGGCCTAATAGTGGCCCATATGAGATCCGGCCCGTTAAAGGCCTACCACGTTCTGGGCCAAATTACGGCCCAGATCAGGTCCGACCCTTTAAGACGCTTTGGGCTCAAATATGGCCCATATCAGATTCGGCCCGTCAACTGGACACTATGCTTTTGGGCCCACTTGCTAAAGGCCCACTTAGTAATTCGGCCTGATATTAGTTTTTGCCTGTTAAGGGCCCATTTAACATTTCGGCCCTATATTAATTTCAGCCTGTTAAAAGCCCGTCATATAGTTGGGCCTAACTACGATCCGGTTTGCATCCGGCCTGCTCGCAGCCGATATTTGATTAGGCCAAACAAGGACCGAGACAATTTTTCGGCATGTTAAAAGCCCGTGATTTGATTCGCACAATCATGGGCCGGGGTTCATTTCGGGCTGCTACTAGCCCGTGAGCTGATCGGCACGTTTCAGGACCAACCTACATCGTGATTGCATGACGACCCGATTATGTACCGTAATTTTATGGTTTGGCCGGTTTACTGCGATGACAGGATATATATACAATAAAATAACTGCAGCATCGTGAATAAGAAAAAACCTAGACAATACAATAAAGAAATTACGACATATTACATCCACTGGGCATCAAAGTTCGCCACTATGACAATAAAGCACAAGCAGGCAGCAGATTACATACACTGGGCATCAAAGATCGCCACCAGTGCAAATAAACATGCCGACAAAATAATATACAAAACCAACAACACTTCAATAGAGTTCAAGAAAGGTTAGCCCTACTGGGAAGCTGCAGGGCAAGCAGCTGAGCAAGATGATGAGACTGCGCTTGTTCAACACTTGTATCTTCCTCACTCTGAAAGATAAACAAGCAGACAGATGACAGGTTTTGCACATAAAAGTATCAGTGCTGACAATTCCTCACATTTCTTACTGACGAATAAAGTGACATAGTTTAAATTTGCATTAACACAATATGGTATTGTTCAGGTCAAGACATGGCAGGAAATGACATTGTGAAGGAGTTGGCAGCTTCACGACACCACTGGATTATAGATCAAGAACTCATAAGTATCAATGGTTAGTGTTCTGTCAATTTATACCATTTCAGATTGGCAAACAAAGAGATGGTTTAAATAATAGTAGAATGATATGACATTGTTCATAGTTAAGACATTGCAGAATATGACATTGTGTTGTAGTGGGTAGGTTCACCACACCACTGGATTACAGATGAAGAACAGAAGCATACATGCAGTGCAAAAGAAGATCACTTGCTCTGTATAGTTTAATTTACATGGTATGAAGAAGGAACTTGGTTGTACACTGAAAACTTAAATTGAGAAAGGACGAACTTTTGTTTATGAACTACATATAATAAACTTTAAACAAGCAATTTGATGCAAACACCAAAAATAAACAGTTGTTGCAGTCATGCCTAACCAAATATATACAACAAAGTTTGAAGGCTTGAGATGGACAAACTTACATTATTGGTGAAGACAGGCTCTATAAAGGCATTGTCCATGCTGATGGGGGGGGCAATTCAAGAAGTTTACCACAGAATCTTCTTCAAAAGCATTGCCTTTATTCTACATTTTGTTAAGAGTAAATATAGATGTGATAATATATGAAAAAATGGAGAATATTTAAGATAAGATGAAGAGTGATGCTACATAACCAAGTAGCTATAAATGTAAGTGCAGCGATACAGGCAAAAGGTACAACCAAGAGATGCACAGCTAAACTTCTTCAGTACCAACCTTATGGTAAGAGTAAATATAGATCTGATGTGTAGAAAATGGAGGGCAAAGGAAAATAAGCTGCAGAGTGATGGTACATGAACAACTACCTGTCATTATAAGTACACTGATAAAGGACAACATGTACTTACAAGAGCAATGCAGAGCTAAAAAAACATTGGCATTGGATATATTCTACACTAATGTAACCATTCATACAGATCAGATAATTTGGAGCGAACAATTGATAAGCAAGCTATCATGCATACTGCTGTCACATAATGAACCAGGTATGTGTGCAAGTACAGTGATACAGGACAACAGGTACTAACAAGAGAAAAGCATCGGGCAGCATATTTGCGATATCCTGTCGTTCTTGTCAAACCGGAGTTCTTCTTCGAGCAGATTTCCTGCAAAAAAGATCCATAAGGCACATGCGGAAAAGTAGAAGTTCAAATTGTCATGTGATTTCATAGACAGTACCTCATCCTGGGAACGAGACCAGTGCATAACAAGGTTTTTCCATTCAATGTCTTCTAAATTTAGCACAGGAAACTTCACCGGAAATTCGTTTATAGACTTGCCATCAAAGTGTGATTTCCTCAGGTAACACCGATACTTCTACAATGCTTCCTTGAAAAGCACAAGCAAGATTTGCTCGTCATGACTATCCAGATTGACCCTTGCCTAGTTACAACAATGTAATGTAAATCATTGATGTGTTCAATCAGCAGAAAACATGAAAATAATAACCATGAATAATAGCACTTACACGTAAGTTGGACAGGAAGATGTGAAAATGGTGTTTGTCTTCACAATAATCTTCCCATGATGGGAATATATGCACGTAGTCCCTAACAACATTGAAAGCATTGTCTTTTAAACTAGGAATAAATGGAATGGGGTTCCAATCTGCAGGAATTGGCCGTCTTTGCAGTTAGGATAGGTCTTCGGCTGGTGGACTTGCTGTACTTTTTGCTGGAGTGGAATTTTTCTGTGGTACAGCTAGTGCTATGGCAAATGAAATCGGTATACCTTTTGCTGGAGTGCAGGTCCTGTGTGGTGGGGCTAGTGGTGTGGCCAGTGAAGTATGGGTACAGTCTGCTGGAGTCGGTCCTACGTTTTGTGTCACTGGTTGTACAACCAATATAAGTGGGGTGCTGTCTGATTTCTCCGGCACCACCACGTTTTTCAAGGACTTTGCTGGTACTCCTTCAGTTTCGGAAATCACCCTATTCCTTTTTGATGTCTGATGCACCAGAACAATATTTGAGTGGAAAAACATGGTACGATGACAGATGGAATATGTATTGATAATGGATGGGCATGGCATCTCGACATATATGATGAGTAAACTAAGCAGATGGCGGTGCAACAAAGTAGAAGAAATGCAAGACAACATATGCAAGATACATGCAATCAATAAAACCTTGCCAAATTAGAACATGCACCTTGATGGGTGAACAGGACAGGCCATCTGCCTTTGACTCCTCGAGGTTAGAATAGTCATTAGGATGATATTCTGAGCAAGAATCAACAGGTGGGGAGCGTACGAGTTTCATTGCTTCCAGAATGACACTCAATGCCTTGGTGCCAATTTTGTAAGTCATTGCAGTGTTCCACAATATTCTTCTGATGCGCGGATTCTGATATTCATTGTAATTGCGTATGATATCTGAGAACCATGAAAACATAAATAGTTGTGAGATTATCTTTGTAATGCAGATGATATTCTAATATAGGGGTGCCTCTGTAAACACTTGTGTGCTATCACTGGATTCTGATGAGAGAGCTCATGTGTGCTGTAATATGGTGCGTGCATTTATATAATCTGGCACAAGTACACAAAAAAATAGGCTCCAGAAGTAAGGATAGCTGGCAGATGATAGGTTCATAATATACTATATAGAGAGTTTATTGCCAGACCTTGATAGCAAGAGCACACAGCAACTAGGCAGATCATAGTGTACATAACGGGGGTACACCATAACCAGGATATATAAATCGGGAAAGTGGAACTGACTGGAAATTATGGTGTTGTATTGCCGCTAGTAATTGAAAGCCTATCGATCACGTACAGGCCAGCTCTATCAGCTGTTAGACTGCAGATGTCCCTGCTCCCCTTCCTGACAAGGAACATACTGTGCTTCCCATACAGAACACCGCACGGGCCGCCGGCCGAACCACCGGCCCCACCGCCTATGTTCCTCCGCCACCCCCACCCCCACCCCGCCCCCACCCGCGTCGAGTTTTATTCGTTTGACGAGGCCCCACCACCGCCCGCCAAAACCACCATCCCCACCCGAGCCCCTTCGATCGCACCGGCGAACTCCGGCGAGCTCTGGAAAATCGACTGACCCAATTTTGAAATTTAGTCTACTGTGATTTAACTAGTGTGGAATATAAAAGGGGAAAACCATGAGCATTGCGAGTATGGTGTTGAGCGTGCCATGGCGGATCTGAAGGTGCAAACCGGACAAAGGAAACTTCGCAACCAAGACAAGAAATCAGAGTAAAGTAGTGGCGATCTATTTTCTTGCTGCGATAAATAAGTTGAGCAGATACGAAAGAGTACCGCCTCTGGTGCGGCACCGTGTATGCATCTGCTGTGAATTGACGGTGCTGCGGTAGCGATGGCTGTCAGCGGCGTGGAAGCAGATCTAGGAGGGTAGACAGTGGCGGCGGGGCGCGGTGGACGAGACGGTCATAGGAGCGGCGCCGACAAGCTGGACGACGGCGGGGATGAAGCGAGAGGACGGGATGCAAGGATCCCGGTCCAAAGCCGTGGATGAGAGAGGTCGATCTCTCGTAATGGACGACGGTGTCGGGGTATCAGCTCCGGCATGGTGGAGGAGGACGGCGGTGGATGGGGTGGTGGACGGCAGCGGACGGAGGAGGATGGGGTGGAGAGGGTGTTTTGGCGCCCACGGAGTACGAATGGGGAAAAGGGAGGTAGAGAGGAAGGGGGGAACCATGTATTTAGGGCGCGCTTGTCTCAAATGCGAGGAAATTTACAAACTTAGCCCCCGTTTCAAATTTCTACTACATCACAGCAACACTAGTCGGTTGGGGATAGGATGGTAATCTCGCATACACCGAATATTTGCCGACGAGAGTTTGTTTTTGGCACCCATTGTGTATCAATATGAATCGGGGAGGGAGTCAATTTCGGCCTAGGACACACTCTGTTTTGGCGCCCACCGTGTATCAATCCGGGTGAGAGGCGGTTACGTCATGTTTGGGTGAAATTACAAACCTAGCCCTATCGAAACCTATAGAAATCCAGCATATAGGCTTTGCGTGGCAGGGATAGGCAGTAGTGATTTCCATCTCGCAGATTTTGGTTTCGGGCGGTTACTGCGACTTTCCCCGCTTCGTTCAAATTTTGCAGAGTGCATTTTTACTGTGCCAACTCAATTCGAATCCCATTTGTATTCTTTTTTTTCAGGTGGGATCCATTTTCAATTGGAATTACATTCTATATACATCATTTTTTATATATACTTTCAAAAGCACAACAAAGAATTCTTGTCCTTTTATATGTATAATATGATTTACAAGTACAACGATCTCGAAATCTTAAGGTTGAATTCGAAAAAAATTAACCTAATTATGTTCTACTAAAATGTATGGATCAGTAATATCTACATATTAAATAACATAGATGTGTGTGAATTCATATGAGTATGCATGTTTGATAGATCAATTTTGGTTCGAGTATGGATTACATGTATCATCATCTCGAATTCAAATATTTGAATCCCTTTTTTGTTCACTCCTTTCACGCCCATCTCTCTCGCATGCATGCTCCTTCCGGTAGCTATCACTCTCTTTTCTCCAGCTCACCCGCATGCTCACTTCATGTTGCTCCTATCCTCGCAAACATGGTCCCTCGAGGTCTCCCTTGAGAAGTATCACACTCTCCCTATCATTATACATTACACGGTTTTCATTATCTCTCACGTCTCTACTGTTCTCTGGTATCACTCGGTACCTAAGCTTTATTTTTCACCGCCAAAACACACAGTCTCCACTCGTCTTTCACTTTGTATTTCTCTCTATGGGATTCTCTCACACACCCTATATGTCTCTACATATGACTCATACCACTAAAATTACTCTCTCTATCTCTCCTGTAGACACAACATTTGTTGTGGTCTCCTTTTCGTCTCCATCCCAGACTGACATTATTCATTTGTTTACCGATCAGACAACCCCGACTACCGTCTCCTCTGTCTCTCTCATAGACACACACACACAACTCCTGCTTCCACTCCCCTTCCCGACTACCGTCTCTCTCTGACACACACAAAACTCTCGCTTTTGCACCCCGACTCGTATTTCTCTCACAAACATTTATCGACTAGCTAGCCTCTAGATAGGTTTATACACCCGCACACTCGTGCCTCCACCATCTACATGTCTCTCTCCCGCTCCTTGTATCTATGTAGATTTTTCTTCCCTTCTTGAGACACGCCCTCTCGATCGTGCACACACACACACTATCGCCTCATTTTAAGCTGATACCTATCACACACACACTCCTTGTGTCTTTGTCACACATGCACTCCGTCCTCCTCCACTCGCCCTCTCTCTCACACACACATGGGCTTTTTGCAACAACTAGCAAGATGCCCATGCATTGCACGGAACATCAAGATGCATTTGTATGAGTAGTTTATCTTGTGGGGGAAAAGGATGAACGAGGGAAGGCCTTATTTGCAAATGTGGAGAGGGGTGTGGGTATCTTTTTGCAAAATTGCCATAGTTTCCTTCCTATCCGTCAGATATAGTTCGGACGGCCTATATTGCAGGATGGCAGGCACACGATCATCACCGACAATGCTTATTATAAGAATAGGGATAAAAATAGAGTTGGTGATGATGGTGGGCCTGCCATCCTGCAATGTAGGTCGTCTGATTTATATCTGACGGATAGGAAGGAAAATATGGCAATTTATCCGCACTCTTCACCACATTTGCAGATAAGGCCTTCCCTCGTTTATCCTTTTCTCCCACAAGATCCTGATGTTCCGTGCAACGCACGGGCATCTTGCTAGTAAGAGTAGAAATTAGACATATACCACTTCTCGAATCTTGAAACCAACAACATTCCTCCCTTATCTCATCAAAACCGCCAAAGGAATATATTTTGAGTGAAACATAACATATTTTTAGTGATATACGTATTTCAAAGCTAGACTTTTTTTCTATCAAAACGGTGAATATGTATTAATCCAGTGGCGGAGACAGGCCTGGGGCAGCTAGGGCTATAGCCCCAGGCCTAGAAACAACTTCCTTTGTAATTTCTTCATGCAAAGCATAGAAAATCATAGAAGTTTATCACTCAACATAGCACAGCCCTAGGCGTAATCTGCATCTAGCTCCGCCACTGTATTAATGCACTTTGATCGTGTGGCAACGCATTGGCACATTGCTAGTAGTTATTATAATTTTTTGGACACCAGACAAATGGTGGAGTACATATACGAAGAGAAGAGGCGCACGCACGCAGTCGGCCTCTCGCTGTCTTGCACATATGAGTGTTACGTAAAGGCGACGTTAACAAATAAACTCTAAAACCCTAGGGGCACGATTGCTACATTCGCGGGTACCGGGTACGTGGTGGAGCACCTTTGTAGGAATAGTCAGCTCGCATGATAATTTGATCCGTAGGAGTTGATGGTCGGTACCACAGGTGAACAACTTGGAGCGCGGTGGCTCGCCAGTTGCCACAGATCGAGTAGCCATGTTTAAAATATCGTTTTTTTAGCGGGGTTAAGAGTTCCGATTTTCAATGGCGCGTTATAAGTAGTAAGTAGTTTTTAGAACGATTGGTATGGAGCGAAAATGGAATTCATAGTACTATGTACCTCCTTGGCGTATGGTTGTATGGTTTGTTTTTTTTCGATGGAGGTTGTATGGGTTTATGTTGCGAGATGTTGAACCTGGTAGTTCTAGGGCAAATACTATGATTTAGATTTAGATGCTGGTTTTCTTTAATGAAAATCGGAAGGGGAAACCCTTCTTCGATTAAAAAAACTACTACCTCCATTCTGGTTTACTAGTCCCCATCGTACTTGGGGTCAAAGTTTGTCCACGAACTTTACTTGTAAAATGTGAATGGAAAACGAGATTTTGTTATACCCAAACAAAAAACGACTGGAGGGACTGATTGCTCTGACACGGACGCGACCTCTCATAGCGCAGGCATTGAACCGGCGCGCCGGCCAAGAGGGACGCACTCGCTGCAGGCCCGGCTGAGCACGCCTCCTCGCCACGTGCAACCAGCTTAAGACTGCCCCGCCTGCCTTCATTGAATCCACGCATGTGCCGGCAACACGTCCTTCCGCAAGCTGGCAGGCATTTTAGAACACAAAAAATGACTAAAATATAATTAATTTATGCATGGTCTTGACTTGTTGTGCTCGCACTGGTAGCAGGAACTAGTAGAGGATTTTCTTTATTTATAACTCTCCTCACATTTTTTTGGCTTTGAAGTGAAACATGGTTGTGGACATTATGTATGAATGTGCAGATATCTGTGAACATGAGTTTGATGTCGAAGTTGAACTTGGAATGTCGGGCTTGCGCGTGAACTATACCATGTCCAATGCTTCGTCTGTTATTGTTTCGAAAGTAATTGCTGTTATTACATGACCCAAAAAAACATTTTGTGCCACATTAGTAGATGCACGGACATCACAACAGGCATGCTGACTGGATAAACATTTGAACCTAGCTATTATGAAGGAAATTTTGTATTGACAACCGTTTTAGATAGCAGGAGACGCCTAGCCTGCTCTGCCTCTGCTAGCTTATTTCCGGCTTCTTCCATCTCTTCTTTGGCTTGGGTGAAGAGAGCATCTGATTGCTCTTTTCTCTTCTTCAGGAACTCAGCTACATTCTCAAGGGCTGCTACACGCTTTCTTTCAGCCTTTACTAATGCCACGAGGACACGAACAACTGACGACTCCACCTGGCTTGTGTGTAATCCAGCATCATCTGGGAATTTGCACCTTGTGTCTAATCCAGCATCATTAGGGAACTGGCACCTTGTGTGTAATCCAGCCTCATTTTGGAAACATGATCTCGAGGTTGACCATACTTCCCTCCTCGCAGGAACTGCATCCTGACATGAAGTTACTTCTTTTTTAGATCAATACTCAGAGCAACCGAGATCCATTTAGTAGAAGCCAGATAAACAGAACTCGGAGAAGTGAATTCAAAAGGAAAAAATAAATAAAAACAGACTACAAGGTGAGAACACCCACTTCCTACATCAAGCTAAAAACGAAAGCATTAGGACGATTAAGACTCTTCTTATTACACATCGAAGAACACCACGCTTAAGAGAAACAGAAACTACAACATATACACATCGAAGAACACGAGGCTACACGAAAGTAATTGAAAGGGTGTTACTTACCAAAGCTTGTTTTACAGGTTCGGTGCAGCTCCTCTTTAACTTGCCACGCTCTTTGAAGATGTCCCGAATATCCCGTGTTTGGTCTTCATTTGTCCTCTGCATGTTCGCACTCGTGTTTTTAAAATCTCAACATGGCAAGAAAAATATACTACCACTACTGAAAATAGGGAATTTGCCATCAGTCATCTCTTTGCCGTCTGCCAGCGGATGGCAAAGAACGTCTTTGCCATCCACTTACAAAAAACAGATGGCAAAGAACTGACAGATAGCAAAGAACATGGTTGCCATCAGCCAGTTCTTTGCCATCTGCCAGCGGATGGCAAAGAATCTTTGCCGTCCGCTGGCAGATGGCAAAGAAGTGGGTGGGCCCAGTGGATAACGGTGCTGTAACGGCCCACTAGCCCCACCTCTTTGCCATCTACCAGCTGACGGCAAAGATTCTTTGCCATCAGCTGGCTGATGGCAAAGAGGTGGGGTTTGCCATCCGCTGGCTGATGGCAAAGAAGTGGGCTTATGCCATCCGCTGGCTGATGGCAAAGAGGTGGGACTATCTCCTCTCCCAACTCTCAAAAAAAATCTCATCCCCTCTCTCCCAGCCCGGCCCCACCCCTCTCTCTCCCAGCCCGGCCCACCCTCTCTCTCTCCCCCACCTCACCCGCCCATCACCGCGCGCCCCCGCCCCACGTTCCCGACGCTAGCCCGCCGCTCCATGCCACCGCAGCCCGCCCCTCCCCCGCCACCATAGCCCACCCCTCCCCCGCCCCTCTCCTCCATGGCAGCCTGCCCCTGCGTCCGCCCCTCCACTGTTCTAGGCCGCGGCGCCGCCCTCTCCCTGCGGCCCTCCCGGCCACCGCGGTGTGCCCCGCGGCCCTCCACGCCACCGGAGTCCGCCCCTGCGCCCGCCCCTCCACCGAGCCAGGCCGCGGTGCCACCCCCTTCCCGCCACCGCGCCATCCTCCTGTGAGCAACCATCTCCCCTCTCTCAAGTCTAACTGAATCCCGAGCAGGATCTCTTCCCCTCTCTCTTAAATGTTATCTCCCTTGCACCCTTAATGTGTTTTTCTTGTTTTAATTTAGCTGGCCAAGATTAGTGTTGCTCTATTTTACGTTCTTTTGAGTAGATCGACTATTGTATCGTTCTCAACTAAATCCATTTCTAAAGCATCTAGAGATGGATATATTATGGGTGGAGGTAGCCGGTGACGTGATCAATATGTAGTCATTGAGCAGCTAGCTCACTGATCTAATTAGCTACAAAGTGGATTCCCTACTTGCATTAGCTCCCCGACCACCGTATCATAAATATATAAACCTACATTACATATTTACTAGAACTGTTTGTTGCATCATTGAAATCAATGAGGGCCTATCTAAACAGTGTGATACTGAGCATGAAATCAATGGTTAAAAATCAAGTTACATGGATGTCACCCAAGACGGGACATAGGCCCCGTTTGTTTGGGCTTTTGCTTCTACTTTTGCAGCTTTTCGCTTTGGTAAAAAAGTAAAAAAAAAGCTTCTAAATGAGTGCCTTTTGCTTCGGCTTTTGGCTTATACCATCATATAACAAGATTGATTTATAAGCCACAATCTGAAGCAAAAAAACCCATATTTAGGAGCTTTTGTGTCTTTTTTTACCAAAATAGAAAAGCTGCAAACAGAAAAGCCCATATTTCAGAATGCACCTACACAAGCTAAATTGTAAATCCGAAATATTAATTAGCTGCCAGCAAAAGACTTATATTTTTCAAAATTAAAAAATATGTATGTTATTCTGAAATCCCATTACCTTGTGGTTTCTCAAAGATTTAAAATTTACAAACCTCATAAATATAAATCTTGGTCAACTCTTTGGAAGCAACCCCCTTGCATACATTATTTTTCTGTATGGAACTCCACAGAGAATCTAGAATTAAAGGCAGGATTTGATCACCACGCTTATATCCTTGGCTTATAAAAAGAGATGTATCTATGTATGGAAGTTAAGCAGGAAATAGAAAAGCAACCACCTTGCCTTTATCACGTATCTTGCTCTTATCTCTCCCAAAGCTTAAGCCCCAACCAAAACCATTACCTGGGTATAGCACATAATGTGTATCTCTATATTTCTGTTGGTAAGAATATAAGTATCATACTTGGTTCCATTCGTAGGCTGAGAGCACGGCTTCTTCCGCCATGATACTGAAATCAAGACCGTTGCTCAACGAATTAGGTCCCAATCAACACCATAGTTGTAATGCAGCTTGGAATCTGTTTCTACTTGCATTACCGCCATACTTGCATTCTATTTCTACTATATTTCATTCTTGATCATGAAAGATGATTCAACGTGCATGTCCCTCTCCTCCTTATAAATTATACATGCAACATCTTTTTTAGCCTCTTTTTCATTCCTTATATTTCCTCGCTCTCTTATTTCGCATATATAGAAGGTTAATTTAGCCTTATCTTTTTGGCTCATATTTCCTTAATTCCTTGAAATCCTCTTTAAGAGAGTGCTTCCTTATGTTTCCTCGCTCTCTTATGTCGCATATATAGAAAGCTAATTCATCCACTCCGGGTACAATTTCATATGAGATATATCAGAGGGGAAAGGAGAGATACACATGCATGCTTTACACAATAGCGGGTGTGCATGCCGTCTAATTTATTTCATGTCCACTTTGTTTTTCTGTTTTAGATAATAAATTGGTGGCAGAAAGCATTTTGACCTGTTTGGCCCTGCTATGTGCTACTCCGCAGATTCCAAATTACTCATTTCATACTTGTTTGTTCAAACTTTACGTGCCTAGTTACGCATTCGTCATGAATTCAGATAAAATCTGAATGTAAGTTATCCCATGAATTTATCTGAGAAAGAAATTTTAAGAGGCTGGCCTATAATTTTAAGAGGATTTTTAACCTAGCTTTTTCTGTTTAGTGCTGGTTTGGCTTACTTAGCTTTTATATTTGAACAATCATGTTCACAAATAGATACCAACCTAGACACGAGCTGGATAAACCCTATCTGATTTTGTTTTCTCCACTTGAGATTTGTAGGGGAGGTCAGAGGAGGGTGATGCTGATGATGCAGCAACAACATTAAGGGAGGTAAAGGAGGAGATTGGGC
The DNA here is from genome assembly GCF_018294505.1 of Triticum aestivum. Lineage (NCBI taxonomy): Eukaryota > Viridiplantae > Streptophyta > Magnoliopsida > Poales > Poaceae > Triticum > Triticum aestivum. Next base: position 473,982,723 of record NC_057797.1, on the reverse strand, counting down.
TTGATCCGGCCTTGGTCATTCTCGTTTCCTCGCTTGAGCACTTCTTGCCCAAAAGCTGTCTAAGGTAAAATTACACCACACCACAACCACCGTAAGAAACAAAAGTTGTTTGAGGTAAAATTATATTTGAGTGGGTGCCACATCCACCATAGAAACAAAACGCTTGTGAGGCAAAATTACGACACGAAGCCGAGTAACCTGTCCTTCTCGCAAGGCGGGTGCGATGTAAAGTTAAGGTGAGGATGGTCAGATGCTGCAATATTAGCGTCATATGCTGCAATTGTCGGTGAAATCAAGGAGATTAATATTATCTTTCCAGTTATTGGTACGAAAGCAAATACAGTTGTGCACATGTGTGCAAAAATTGTTGTTCGTGCGAGTAGATGGAGCTGGTGGCTGAGCTCTACCCCTGATTTCCAATATACTACCCCTGCAACAAAAGTATACTTTTGAGAATGAAATAACTCCTAAGGTTATAGGGTTTCTATTTTGAGAATTAAGATTCTATAGGGATGTGTCCGGAGGCTGTCAGGTAATGATATTGCCAGCCAAGTATGCAGATACACAATGTCAATTTCTGAACACAAATTACCTAGGGCATCATGCAAAATACTGATGGTTGGGGTAAAACATATGGACAAGGCCGTATAATTACAGAAACAAACTGACTTGATATGTTACACTGCGCTATATGCACTGAAACATCAGGTCTTGCTAAAACAACCTCAAAATGGATGATGCCTACCATCTTGAAGTCTTCCTGGAACCTCCCTTGCAGCTACACATTGTTCAGACTCCATAAAATCATCATGATGAGTAAAGTCTAGAAAACTACAGAGACAAAACTGCGCTTATCACATCCTTTGCTTGCATGCAGGATCATGAACTTTAGGATAAGCAACCTAACAATTAATTGGAACTCTTAGTCAAAGCCAATGGGGTAACCTCAGGCAGACTGCATTTCAAAGAAGCTTGCAAGATTGAACTGCTGAAGCTTAATGACAGATTTTACAGCTATAAATTGTAGTCAGAAAAACATTAAAACATGGATATATTCTTACCAACAACCCAGTGAATGAGACATGATGGTCCGAGATAAATAGAGCAATGTTCTTTGCTAGAGAAAAGCACGCATGCAGATTTTTTCTTATAACATGTATACATAAAGAGAATTAAATTAGACAATAAAATAAATAGAGGAATGCTCTTCCCTGAGGAAAACAAACGCATGCATATTTTTACTTATACATAGCATATACATACAGAGAATTAAACTAGATGGTAACAGAAATTGCACAAGCATCAGTCAGAATTTACCTTTTCATATAGGAGTTTATGATATTTGAAGTTCAAAGTGTCTAGCTACTGTGCTCCCATTTTATGTCTACATTTTTTTCGTCTGAATTGCTATGTGTAGTTGGCATACTGTTAATTTACTGATCTAGATCTAACGTCAGGCATATTTGGGGTATGTGCCTAAAAGTGTCTACATTTTATCTCTTCTGTTATGCTTGCATAATGTAAAAATGGATCAAGGAATTTGTAGATTCAGAGCGCTCACTAATACTCTTGCAATCTCTTTAGTGGGTTTCTTTGTCTGGGTCACAATCTACTTATGCTTGTTACGCTACCTGTTGCTAGATGGATGGATACATTATTAAATAGGTTGATGCTTTATTCCACATCTATGTCTAAAGGAACTGACCTTTTGAATCATTGCTGACAATCTAGTAAATCACAGGAGAAGGACCATTAAATTACTCCATGCGCTGAGCTTAAACATATTGGCATATCACTAAGGAAAAGAAAGAAACTACAAAATTGACTAATTTGCAGAATGATAGAATTACACGCATAGTTCTTTATTTCCAAATATACCATTTCCAAAGACCAAATAGAGATGAAATTATATTAGTGGCCCAGGTAAATAAAATAGGGGCGTCGTAGGTGCTTGTTACCATTAACTAAAGCTGAGATTAAAATAAGGGCCCAGGTAAAAAAATACAGAGGCATCATATCGTAGGTACTTGTTAGTATACCATAAACTATGCTGAAATCATAGTAGGGGGCTAGGGGCATGGTAAGTACTTCTCAGTATACTATTTTCTCTTCCTGAATGCAACTAGCATTTTCAAAACATTTTGAAACTAGTTATTGGCAAACTAAAGTTGAGTGATCCACGAACAGGTATATGAACTACAATGAGAAAAGATTTAAAATAAGCATGAGTGAATGCTTTCAACTCCGAGAATCTAATTAATTGCTGCACTGGCATTCGGGATATAAGTCTTAACACCTTCTTCTTACTCTTTGTCATTTCAGGTGTTGACAGATGGTGGGCGCGGGTCGAGAGCGCTCCGAGGCTCCTACCTCGGCGCGTGGTGGGAGGGGTAGTTCCATTCCCCCCCATAGCCTCCGGAGAGCGCTAGATCTCAGTTTGCAGAGTCCAGCGACGGTCGCTTCTTCTTCAACCGGGAGAGGTCGGGGGGGTAAGAAGAAGGAGAAGGCTGCTAGAGGTGGACGTGGCGGCGAGAGAGGTAGGAAGGCTGCTACGCCTTCCTCGCCGCCACCCCCAGCTGAGTCACCCGACCACAGGACTGCTCCGTCTGAGATCGAGCCATCTGAGGTGGACCCGTCTCGGACCCCACTCTACGAGCCTCCGGCCGACGAGCCTATGGCAGGCGCGCCTACGGCCGACGAGCCTTGGGCCGACGACGAGCCTCGGGCCACTGAGTCTTCGCCCCACGAGACTCCGAAGCTCAGACGGGGTCACGCTGAGTCGGAGTCGAGTGCACATGGTCGTGTTCAGGGTGCAGACTATAGTCCTGATAGCTATATCGAGGGTGAGTGGGTTGAGGGGCACAAAGTCTACCAGCGTGGTCATACAAAGCTCCCGCCCACCCCGGCGACCCCCGACCAGAGGTGGTTGATTGCACCTAACGGGGAGAAGTAAGTGCATTTACTCTTTTTTAACCTTTTGCCTTGACGTTTCTTCGAATATCTAATGCGTTGGCCTTGTCATACTGCAGTTCTTGGACACACGAAGATGGTGTCCGTAGGCCCAACACTGTCCTTGGTGTGATTTGTCGCTAGTGCTTCCCAGGGTGGGTCACGTTGCCCGGTGAGGGCCGGGTTCCAGAGCTAGGAATGACCTGGGAGCACTACTTGGCTGCCCCGGCCCCGCCGGAGCATAGGGTCGGCGATGTCGAGTGCGACACGGTGGCCGGCATTGTGATCGCCATGTTTTGGGTAATTTCTCCTTTGCCATTTACGTTGTGTTTTCTTCTTTGATTGCATACCTTCTACATGTGTTTTCTTGTTTGATTGCAGACCTTCTAATCCGTGTTTTCTTGTTTGATTGCAGACCTTCTACAGGTGTGCTGAGGGATAGGAGGAGGCCGCGGCTCGGGTTATCGACGCCGAGTGCAGGCGCCTACTTGGAAACTTTCGGCACGAGGCTCGGATGCAGGCTGTTCGAGACTACTTAGCACAGACTGGTATTAGGAGGAGAAAAGAGAAGTGCCGGGACAAGTATCTGAGTAAGGAGAAGTACATGAAGGTAATTACCTATTCTTAAGGCCTTGTACTTAGTTTCCTTGATTTGATTCATAGGCGTAGCACTCAAATTTCTCTTGCTTAACTTAGGTGCCCCCGAGATGGTGTGCGGACAAGATGGACTGCTGGGAGGCGTTGGTGGATGAGTGGTGCTCTCCCCAATGGCGCGTCGCCCACAACATTGCAAAGGAGAAGCGTCTCAAAATGGAAGGTGTGCCACACCATCTAGGCAGCGTCAACCTACATGGGTACGGGAAAAACTGGGTATGTGTGGTTTGCTTGATGATTCATGCAAATTCATTCTTTGTGCTAGTTTGAGTCCTTAACTAATACTCTGTTCCTCTCTTTTAGTCAAAACACAACAAGGCTCCAGTGCCAGAGCTGTTCGACCTCTATGGCATGTCCAATATTGCACCGTACAAGAAGGCCAAGGCATTCTCTGAGTCTGACCTCGAAAATGCAGAGAACTTCAGCAACAAGGCCTCCCACCACAAGATGGTGCAGTACGTTAAGCAGGGGAAGGCGAGGAAAGGGCCGGACTTTAACCCGAGCTGGCCTCTTGATCCAGAGCTGGTGATGATATCTGGTGGCGGGAGGTCCCATGGATCGTTAGCCATTGGTAATGGACTGATACGTTGTAGTAGCACTCTCCCGTAGATCAAGAAGCGCCAGACCAGCTCTGATCCTGAGATACCGCCTCATTTACGACTAGTGGAAATTGAATTCTAGGTTTGTTATACGGACTCAGTAGCCTTTCCTGCATTACATTGTGTTTGCGGCCGTCGATGATTACAATGCTAACGAGTGGTGTTGTAGGCTGCTATTGAGGCAGAGAGAGCAAGGACCCATGCTGCTTTTGAGGAGAGGGACCGGAAGTTGGCGGAGAGGGACCGGGAGAAAGGACGGCTAGGCTGTTGGAGGAGGAGAGGAACCGGAACGACTTGGCTAACCGGGCCATGTACGAGCTCTTCGTGGTAAGTTTCTTTTGCATATTAGCTAAATCATGCACGCAATGTTCCTTTCATTAGTAACTAATATGATTGACTCGTCAAAACCAAATGTGCAGTCCATGTGCGAGAAGAACGGCCAGACCCCTCCGCCGATGCCAGTCATTGCTCCGGCGGGTACGGTGAGTTTCATTTGAACGGTCATTAGTTACTAGTCTTCACATTTGAGTTGCATCATGCTAACGATACATTGGAAATAATCTTTGGTGCAGCGTAACTCCCGACAAGCATCGACCGATCCTTCTCCGTCTGCCACTGGCGCGACCAGTCCTACACCTACACCTACACCTCTGTGATGACGGTAAGTTTCCCAAGTGTTTTTCTTAATAGGGTTTTGTTGTGATGCCATGTTGTATCTACACATATCGTGCATAATGTGTGTATGTTTGAAATGCATTGTATGTGTGGGATTCGACACCTAGTCGTGTGCCTTTGGTAGCCTTCCATACAGGGAAATGCCTCCTAGTGCTTCCACTGAGCCATGGTAGTTCGCTACTGCTCCGGAACACATGGATTGACCGGCATGTGTCCTTCTTTGCTCCTGTGTCTATCCCTACGGGGAAATGTCACACGGTGTATCACCGAAGTCCTTGTAGCTTGCTACGACTTGGTTGCACTCGCTGATGACCGACACGTGCATTGCTGGGTCATGTATGCCTGTCCCTGTACGTTTGTGCCACCTTGGTTCTATGACTAGTCATGTCGGCCTGGGTTCTCTGCCATATGGATACTAGCGACATAATCATATGCTTAGCATTTTTTCCTCCAAAATGACTCAATATGCTTAGCTAGCTCAAAAATGACATAATAAGCTTAATTAGCTCCAAAATGACATATTTAACCTAGGATAGCTCTAAAATGACCTATACTTAGCATTTTTCCTCCAAAATGACTTAATATGCTTAGCTAGCTTAAAATGACATATTTAACCTAGGATAGCTCTAAAATGACCTATACTTAGCATCTTTTCCTCCAAAATGACTTAATATGCTTAGCTAGCTCTAAAATGATATAATATGCTTAAGAAATGACATATTTTAGGTCCTAAATGACTTCATATGCTTAGCTTATGGATCAAACGTAGAGACGTTAGAAGCTTACAACCGTCTCATAATAATCTTCTTCTTCTAGTCTTCTTCTTCTAACTTTCTTCTTTCCCATTTTACAGATTTGCTTAAGATCACGGAAGCTTGGGTTAATGGAGTGCTTGTATTTAGTTTTTGTTTTGACCTTGCGAAACTTGTTACCTATGGATGAAACTATGTAATATTGATGAAACTATGTATATGTACGGATGAAACTTGCTACTATTGGTAACATGTATTGGATATATGTGTTCATGACTATTGGTAATATGTGTTGAATATGCTATATTGGTCATATAAATATATTTGTGTTTGATATTCTGTGAAAATGAATTGATATAAGAAAAAACAAAATTAAATGGGGCAATATAGTCACTTTGCCATCTGCTGGCAGATGGCAAAGAGCTTTGCCATCAGCCGGCAGATGGCAAAGAGGCCACGTGTCATCTACACGTAAAATTTGGTCTGGCCTATTTGGGCTCTTTGCCATCTGCCAGCAGATGGCAAAGCTCTTTGCCATGTGCTGGCAGATGGCAAAGCATGCAGCCTTTGCCATCTGCTGGCTCACGGCAAAGAGCCTGCATACTTTGCCATCAGCTGGCAGATGGCAAAGAGCCTGCAGCCTTTGCCATCTGTCGGCTGACGGCAAAGTATGCCGTTAGCCTTCTAACGGGGCTAACCCCGTTACCATAGGCTCTTTGCCATCAGCCAGCAGATGGCAAAGCCACAGGCTCTTTGCCATCAACCAGCAGATGGCAAAGAAGCCTTTGCCGGTAGGGTTTCAGACAAACTGTTTGCCATCTGCTGGCTGATGGCAAAGCCTTTGCCATCCGCCGACCATGCCTTTGCCATCTGCCATGGCAGATGGCAAAGTGTCAGATTCCAGTAGTGTACTAGTAATACTCGCGCATCTTGTGGGCAACATTAAAGCACTCGTCTGCCATGTTAGAGCATCTCCAACAAGATAAACTACTCATACAAATGCATCTTGATGCATGCAATGCATGGGCATTTTGCTAGTTCTAAAAACCTTTCCATCATTTGCCACACTACTGGTTGCAGCTGAAAAACCTACCCAAGCACAGCGTGATACAGGAGCGATGCACAATTATAAGATGATATTCTGTTGGACAATGGAGGCTATAACCAATTACTTTTACGGGAACAATAGCACCCAGGAAATTTGAAGGGTAGGTATGAAACTGCACATGTACTGCTAAGTGATTCAATACACACATTACCAATCGAGGAGGAGAACGATGGTCGCGGCGGCCTCTATGAGTCATGGTCGGCAACGGGAGTCAGTTCATTGTCCACGACGGTGGTACTTCTGCGCTTGGCGTTGGCTTCCGGGAAGCAGATCCGAGACCGTGGAAGACGATTCCGGGGAAGAGGCTCCGTGTACAACGACGACGGTGGACCGGCTCCAATGCGGCGTACGAGGTCGTCGATGAGGCAGATGCGCTGCGGTGGACGAGTGCACCGATGTAAAGGGGAGGAGCACGAAAGCCGCGGTGCCATGGAGAAGTCTATTTTGCAGTGGGGATAGAAAATGGGGAGTATTCAGGTGTACTACTCTGGGTGCCTGGGTGGGGTTGGCTGGGTAGGGTGAACCTGAAGTTACGAAAACAGCCCCCTACCAAGCGTCATCTGTAGGCCTGTTCTGAAGGCTATGATGGTAACTTCCCACTGCTCGAATCAGGGTCACGGGAGATTTTCCCGCCGACCTCAAAATTTTGTGACACTGGACTCCCCGTGTGGCGTGTTGAGTGATTCGGCTAAGCAACTAGCGAGTAGTAGTAGTAGTAAACTCTGCATATTAGGTTTGACCGAAGTCAAACTTCCTAAAGTTTGACCAAGTTTATAGAAAAATATAAACATTTACCATAACAAATATGTATGATGTGAAAGTACATTCAATAATGAATCTAATGGTATTTATTTGTTATTGTATATGTTAATATTTTTTGTTATAAGCTTTCTGAGAGTTTACAAAACTTGACTTTGACCAATGCTAATACGCGGACTTAAATAAAAACGGAGGGAGTACACATTTGTTTTCTTAGTTTGTAGTGAACTAATCATTTGTTGAAATTGTGAAATAAATATATTAGGCTATTGACTTCGAATGTAATGGTCTATACAATTCAATAGTTACAATCATTGTCGAATCCCAAGATGTATACAAGGTCTATAGTACTTCACAACATGCTCAAACTCACATAATCCCAGTCAAATGAGAATCTAAATGCATTTCATAGTTATTACTTTGTAGGATGCAACAAGAACAACCATAACTCTACATCAGCCATTATAGAAGCAACATTTTGACATATCCCAATGTGTGAATGAAACGTGCAGAGAGAGCTTTTGAAGATGGAGCAGATAGGGCGGGAAAGATTGTATGTATGTGGACGAGAGAGTAGGAATCAAACCTAACAAGACAGAGAGAGAGAGAAGGAGAGAGAGGAAGAAGTTAGGTCTGTGAGAAAGATGCATACATGTAATATACATGAGATGCGTGTGCATCTGGATTCTGTATACGTGGAAGGAGAAGAGACAACATGTTTGATGAGAGAGCAGGAAAAACATGGACGAGAGGGGAAGGATCTCGTGGGTTGAGGGATTGACAATTTTGTGCGAGGGAGAGAGGGCGGGGGGGGGGGGGAGGAGTCAGTCAGCCGTCGTCACATCACCCTGCTTCCAAATGACCCCGCATTCTCTAGTGCAGTGTGGTCGCCGTCTTCGATCTGCTCGTTGCCCTCTTTGAAGATTGAGGTGTTGTGCATGTTGGAGTGCAAAGAAGCACAAGCAAGAGTGGTCGCTGTATAACCTTGGATGGGGATGAATTGTGTGCTCGGGGGAGTGTGTGTGCGTGTGTTGTGCTGCGTGTGTCTCTCTGTGTGTGTGTGTGTGTGTGTGTGTGTGTGTGTGTGTGTTAGATATTGAGAGAAAACAAACCTAAGGAGAGAAATGGGTATTCACGAAGAGATTGTGCAGGCCTTGAGGTGGGCAGGGGCCGGGTGAGGGTGTCAAAATGTGTGCGTTGATGCATGTGTTGCATGCAACCGTGCGAGGGACGGACGAATCGAGAGAGATGGTTGTTGTGTTATGGATGCTCCTCTCTCTCTCTCTCACACACAAGTAAAATAGAAGACCGTTCTCTCATGTATACACAACGTATCGGCATCTGTTTATGTCTCACTCATGCATGATCATTTGCACATTCACACCTCTCTATGTCTGTATCACACGCACACCGTCTCCACATTGCCCTTCCGCCACAACACACATATGGACACATACACACGTTCTCTCTCAGTCACACACACAAAATCAGTATTAAAAAAAACTAGGGCGCACCTAAAATGTCCAAATCCAAATAAACACGAACTGCAGCTAAATTCAAATATATGGAAATATTGCAGCGTCAAGAACTTTCACAGGAAAAAAAGTTGAGTAATACTCGAGGATTGTTTTCACACACATAAAAAGGTTCAGTGGATGTCCTTCGAGCGCGACACGGTGACGCACCGTTCGATCGACCGCGCGGCCGCGGTTCATGCGCTTGCACAGGATTCCGTATCGTGGTTGTGGTACTAACTAATAATAAGGGACATTTACATCTATGCCCCTAATTTGCGCCCACTCTCAGATTTACCCCTAATTTCAAAGCCTGCTCAAATTTGCCCCTCCGCTGTTAGGTGAACTTACAGAAATACCCTTCTGTGCCGTTACCGTCCGGTCAAAGCAGGTCAAAGCCGGTCAAAGGGCTTTGACCATCCTAAAAAAAATAGCAAAAAAATTCAAAAAATCTGAAAATTTGTGGGATCAAAGATACTCAGGTTCGCAAGGTGCGTGCAAAGTTTCGTGCTATTCATACATTCCAAGAGCTCGTGTAAGAGGAAAAACAATAAATATGTAAGCCTGTGAACAGTAAATTCAAAAAAAAGTAAGAAAATTCAAAAAAATATGAAAAAAAATTGGCATCAAAGAGGCTCGGGTCTGCAAGCTGCGTGCAAATTTTTGTTGTGTTTGGACATTGGAGGGGTTTGTGGAGAAAAAAACAAAATTTTGCTTGGGAAAAAACTTGGGAAAAAATGACTATTTTGTTTTTTCTTTCTAGAGCTCCTCGCATGTCATTTGATCACAAAAACTTGCAAGCACCTTGTGCACCCAAGCCACTTTGATGCCAAAAAATTTCATTTTTTTAATTTGTTTTGCTATTTTATTTCAAATTTATTGTTCACAAGCATGCAGATTAACTGTTTTTCCTTGCCACGAGCTCCTGGAATGTCCAAATAGCACGAAAATTTGCACACACCTTGGGCACATGAGTATCTTCGATCGCACAAAATTTTAGATTTTTTTGCTATTTTTTTCAGGACAGTCAAAGCTGTTTGACCGAACGGTAACAATGTAAAAGAGCATTTCTATAAGGGCACCAAACGGCGGAGGGGCAAATTTGAGCAGGCTTTCGAATTAGGGGTATATCTGATTAGGTGGTTCGAGTTAGGGACAGAAATGCAAATGGCCCAACTAATAAAAGCACTACCTAAGTCTAATGTTTACGTGTACTAAACGGTTTTCTTTTAACTTTGACCAACCTTATATTTAAAACTAAAGTAAGCTCCCACACGCGCACTCTTCAATATGCCGACGCCGCCGTTGCGCATGCTGGCGCCCGCCTGCTCCGGCCAACAATTTCTCGCCCATCACCGCTGTGTCGCCGCCATCCCTGTGCCATGAAGTCAAAGGCTCGCCCGCTCACATCGTCTGCAGTCACTCCTCGCGATGCCGCCGTGCTGCCAAGCACGCGAGCAGCTGGTGGAGCCGCGTCTATGCACACAATGTACGAAGAGGAGGACGAGCGTGTGCTCCAGCACGCCGGCGAGGAGGAACTAGCGTGTCATTGTCGTCTCCGCCCGCGCGGAGGAGGCGCGCATGGTGGCTGTCGCGGCGGAAGCCGGTCGCGCGCCGTCGAGCCCGCAAACTGGGTGCGGATGTGGAATCTACCTTCGAGACCTTGAATGCCACGTGGATCCTGCAATCTGAAGGAGCAATTTGGGCCAGTCGACTCATGTGAGCCGTTTGATGCAACATGGATGGCTAGAAGGGCTTCTTCCACCTCTTCTGTCGTCTTCCTCCTTCGCTCCATCGAACTTCTTTCACAAATCGATTGACCGAAATTATACTACTAGTACGAATGTATTAAGTACAGTAAGAACACAAAGATACGAGCAGTAGTACCAACTGCAAGAATAACAGTAGTAAGACATAGTACTAGTACTACTGTACGTACTAAAGAGTTCAAATAACGAGAAAGAACATAAACATAGTTCTGCTGGGGCCTCAGCACAACACACCCTTGAAAATAAACTAATAAGCAACTAGTCCGCTTGACACTGGAGTAGAACTAGCATGAGCGACGGCACTGCCACCTATTTGGAGTCCGAGTCCACGTCCTCGACTTCGTCCTCGTCCCTCTTCCTCTTCCTCTTCGCTGACGCTTCTTTGCTTGAACCGGACACAAAGGTAGGCATCCATTGCTGCGTACATGATGTGATCTTCATCTAATGTCTTCGACTCGCATGCATGATGAAACTCGTGATGAGGTTTCTTCAGTTTAGTGTACGAAGGATCAATCATGGCTGCTGCCAGGGTCAGCATTGAAGGTTGAGAGGAGGACACCAGGCTTGCCTTCTGGAGATTGAAGGGCTGGCCTACAACGAGACCTATCCGACGCAGGATGTCACTATCATTCTTAAAGCCTACAGTAACGAATTTCACTCTTTTGTCCTTGAGGAAGTTCTTAAAATCCTGGCACTCAACGTCGGCATGGCATATGTGGTAGAACAAGCAAATGTTATGTACGCAAACCTGGATCACGGCGGGCTTCTTCCTCTCTTAGTCCTTTAGATCCTTCTCTCATCCTAGGACTGTGGTGTACTCAACATCTAGCCCAGCGACCCACTCATCCGTTGAACTACTGAATATGCGTAGGAAGCGAGCAAGCCATGCTTTCACCGTCTCGGATCCACGTGTGTAGATGACGATGAACTGATCGCCGGTGATGGCTCTAACCTGGTACTCAGCGGCGACCATGGAGATTTGGGAGGCCATGGATTTTCGAGGAGGGTTAGGAGAAGTTGAACTGTTGTACCCCGCAAAAAAAACTAGGAGCGAACTAATGTGAAAGGACGGGACGACTGGGAGCAAACTATTGTAAGGTAGAAGACGGGGACAAGTAGGGCGTGCGAACGGCGTGGGGTTGCTGGCTTGCCCGGTGGATAAACGGCTGCAGGCCCCCAAAGAGTTCTCGAGAACTATGCGGGACCCACTAGATGTCATGTCTACTAGACCCATATCGTAGGCCTGACGGTATAGCTTCTGCCTGTTCGCACGCCATGCCGGCGCGTGGATGTAACTTCACTTAATTCTGTCAAACGTCGCGCCTCCCACGACCTTCGCCTCCCTCGCGCGGTCGCGCCCTTAGAGACTTCGACCGGCTATAAATGAGCAATTTTTTTGCCTTTTTTTAGACAAGCAATTTTTTTGCCTACTCCGCATGCATGATACTCCCTCTCGTCCTTTTTACTCCTGTCAACCGTTTGCAAAGTGTTTGACCAAATTTATACTTTTTTTGAACACCACCTTATATTAATTAACCAGCCACACCAGTACACTCATTCGATACAATATTCCCAAAACACTTAGGCGCGGTGCATTAACTTCTACCTCGTTTCTTGTTTCTTGACATATCAACCAATAGGAGATGTGGGTGTGCATGCTTTTAATGACTTGAGACTACCAAACACGACATGCAGTGGTTAGTTCATTGCATGCAATGCTATTAATTAGCAAATAAACATTAAGATCTCTCGTTTTCCCCTCCTCCTTGGTCACAGTGCACAATCTAAGATGACTTGCTCACCTAGACGGAGGGAGTACTGATTATAATGAGTATAAGAACTACGTTTTATAATGAGTGTAAAAATATTGATTTGACATTGTGAATGTTGACACATTGTGGAATAGTTTTTGAAGTCTGCAAAAGTACTCAACTAGTGTTGTCGTTCTCCACAAAAAAATGTGTTTACCAATGCATGCATGAACACTAGTTACTCTAACCCCCCTCTCTTCTTTAATTCTTTGCCACATCAGCATGTTTGCTATTCCCGTGTGCTAAGATACCACCATTATGGCCAGCCTTAATCATCGCATGCAATAATTTAGTGCACCTTGAAATATGAACATGTGTGGGGCGTGTTTGTTTTTAATGACTTGAGACTATACCTAGCCCGGCATGCAAGATGACTTATTATGCACCGTTCCCCATACCTGCAGGAAGCCCGTTCGTCTCCAAATCTTTTCCTCTCCATGTGTGGAAATAATATGCCTGCCAAACTCTCCTTCTCCCTCCGGCGGTCCCACCACTCCACCCCGTGTGAAAAAATCTGCATGCATGACTCTCCTCCCCCACGCTCGTCCAATCCGTTGTGACCAGCAATATTTCCACCCCTTCGCTCCCCCGTAATTTACTCCAACAAATATGCCCACGTAGCTGTTACTTAACTGCAGGTGCATTCGGTCACTGACATATGGGCCCAACATGGGTCTGGCCCACATGTCAGTGACGCAACTGGACCTGCAGTTAAGTCAGTGCAGCTCAGTCCATATCTTACGTAGGTGTGCCATTGCTCGCTATAAATACTGCGCCTCCCACGACATCGCTATCTCCTCCCCCTCACGTTCACGTTCATCGCTATCTCCTCCCCCTCCCTCTCACGTCGACCACCATGGCATCGCCCCTCCCAAGCCCTAGGAGCCCCTCGCAGCACCGCGCGGACGGTCATGCATCGCCGTTCCGTTCCTCGCCGCCACTAGTCGAGGAGGACACGTCGGTGTTCCGCTCCTCGCTGCTACGCGACGCGTCGCCGTTCCATTCCTCGCCGCCACTAGTCGAGGAGGACGCGTCGGCGTTCCGCTCCTCGCCGCGACGCGTCGAGGTGGACGCGTCGGCGTTCCCAATCTCGCCAGCACGCGCGCCGGAGGACGCGTCGGCTCCCCGCTACGAGGAGAATGCCGCGCCGCCCGCCGAGCCCCCCAGCCTTGAGGAGCTTTGGAAAGAAATGGATGTCGCCTTGTGGGAGGCTTTGCCTCCAGCAGAGCGCGCCAAAATAGAGGCGGAGAAGAAGGCCGAGGAAGAGAAGCGCACCGCGGAACAAGCTGCCTGGGAGGCCTATGTCGCGTCCGAGAGAGTCAGGCAATTGGCTCTTTGGCAGAAGGCTCGTGCGAGGGCCGTGAGGGTGGCGGAGGACGCCCGTGCCGACGCCCTGAGTGCAGTCGGGCCCAAGCGCCTCATCTACGCTTGGCGGTACGTGGACCGGGTGCACGCTTCCAGCGAGGAGGAGTACCTGTTGGCGCCGGATCACCACACCGGTGAGATCGCGCTCGCCCGCCGGCAAGCCGCCAATCAGCACCTCGCGAGTTGCGAGGCTGAGGAAGAGGCGTTGTGTCGGCGCGCTGGGAAACGGCCGCGCACCAGGGCACTCGTGGCGCGCCGCAAGCGCTCCTGCGAGCGCCGTGGCTTTTAGGAGGAGTATAATTTTTGTTTCGTAAGGCGATCTCATTAGTTTTGGGACGCAAATGATAAATCCCGAACGTTCAGGAATTTTTAGCGTCCTTAATTAAGTATGTAAAAGGGAAAGTTTGGAAACCTTGTGTATTCGTACGCATTTTGCAAGTACGTGCATATAGCACAAACTTTACTATATACTATCACACTACACGTCTCTCTCGATATATGCTTGCAGACTGTGCTACTCCCTCCGTCCAGGTCAATAAGTCATCTTCGGTTGTGCACCGTGACCAAGAAGGAGGGAAGACTTATACACCTAGACGGAGGGAGTACTACTATTACTTATGTACGTGCAAATGCACGTTTTAACATTACGATGCGGTTTTTGTAAAAGTGGAAAAACAACACTAGTCAAGCTTGTGAAACGATTCAATGCAAAACAAATGCAAAAATGCTCGTTTGATTGTTTACTTTTAGCTTCCTTCTCTGTGGTTATTTCTCTGTCGTACTTTGTACGGAGTATCTCACTGGTTGGAAAGGCATGCAAATTCCCAAACCGCTTCCTACACCCTGTATCGAATTTTTTGCCTAACAGGTTGTGCCGTGCAATTGGAATTCCAACTTGAGTACTACTACTAGTAGGAGTACCAGGGGCCAGTTCTTTTAGGCTTCTAGATTAGTAATCCCATAACTACTACCTCCGTCCTGGTTTATTGGTCCCCATTGTAATCTGTGTCAAATTTTTGGTCAAAATTTAGCACAAATTACAATGGTGAGGAAAAACCAGTTAAATCTTTGGTCAAAATTTAGCACAAATTACAATGGTGAGGAATAAACCAGGACGGAATAGTAGTTTAGAAGCCCAAATAAATGAGTGAGGCGCCTTATTGTTACTCTCCACTGTGACTAGTCTTGTGGGAAAAGCTGGGGAAGCCGCCAAAAGAACTGGCCCTAGGAGTAGTAGCTAGGGATCGAGTGTGCGAGATGAACCGGAGAAAGTAAATGCAGAGAGATGAAATGCAAAAAAGACGGAGGGATGTGATGGTTGCTTGTCCGTTTATTTTACCAGGCCACTTATTACTGGGAGTGGTTGGGTTTTGTGATATGACGGCTTTACTGCCGCGCCACGAGCGGGGTGAGAGGTGAGACTCCCGTGCAGCGCCGCCCTCTACACGTACTACTACTCCCTCCATCCATTTTTACAGGGCCTAACTTGTCAATCTTTCGTACCAAGGCATGTCCGCAAAAAGAGGAACTGGTTTTGGGACTAGTATCTGGATCCCGTGTAATCTTGCATGCAGCCTCCTTTGAATGCCTAGCCGCTGGCCTCCCTTCCTTTAATCCCTCGCATGCAAATTACTCTCCTCCCTTTTCTACATGCATGCCCAACCATAATTCCTCAAATCATGCATGCCTTGGCTGAAATATAGAGCTCGCTCCTCCTTTGAAAATATGGTGGTGCTATCCATGCATGCAAATCAATGCGACGGCCAGAGCATTTTCACGATGAAGGGACCACGCACGACTTGCAAGAGAAAATTAAGATGGAGATGCCTCGGTTAGTTCATTTGGATAGGTTTGTTCGGATATTATTTCATCTCTAGAGCTCACAAACATCCGGGTGAAATAGATAAAAAGTATCTTTTGCAAACAAAAGCGTTCAACTGTTCAACCTGCATCCAAAACTTGTGAAGAAATAACTCTTATTGTGCTTTGCAGGAAATGATCTTCAAGAATTAGTTTTTGAGTATCCATTGTTATACATGTTGGCTACAGATGACATGGCACTTTCTTGTAGCCAACAGTTGGCTATACTATTTAAGTATTAACCATGCCCTTATACACCTAGACGGAGGGATTAAATCAGGATGACTTGGGAGGGGGCAGAGGATATGTAAGAAATGGTTCATCATAAGTCTTTCACCAGTACTGTAGTAAAAATTCATACATGGAAGATTCTAGACTAAACCATAAATGGATACACTTTTATTCATGCGCGATACTCCAATAGAGCAAGATCATGCATGGAAGTCTCCACATGCTTAGACAGCGGATTACATTGAGCGAAGACTAATGATCAACATTTAACTTGAAAATGCAGATGTCCAGGTGAACCTCCTTGGAGTCCCCGTGCACATTGTTGGAGTCCAAATAACACCATGGGTTTTCCATGTCCACATCGGCGGGAAAGTCCCAGCTCCGCAGAGTCCAAGTATGCTCGGCGTAGCCAGTGTCGCCGCCCACGCGTGTAGGTCTCCTCTTCTCATGCTCATACAAGTGGTAGAAGAGCTCACCTTATAAAGGCCTACTAGCAAAATTCCAACATCGACCAGGCCGTCCATGAAACGGGAGTGGCTGTAGGGGACGTTGCGCCAGTTGAATATATGAGCAAGTTACTACGAGATTTAATCCGAATAAGCACAAAATAAATCATGACGGCTATAACAGAGATGAAACTAATAATGTGGACTAGCATAGTAGTAGGATACAGAGTAGAAACATGAATTCTACCACGATTTCGAACAGGAAGGACAGAAACACATACGGTGCAACGGGAGCAGCACCGTTGGCGTTGAGGTTGTCGCCCATGTCCAAACACCACGTAGACACGGTCTTTGAGCACGGTTCGTAGTCGTTCCACGCTCGGGCATTGAAGTTTGTAACTATTTTAGATTAGAATATACTACTCCTCCGGTGCTAGTAGTAGAGCAGAGTCCTACTCTACTACTCTACTCAAGCAAGTTAGGGCATAGCACTGCAGGGAGTACCAGTACTGTGATCACTCAAGCAAGTTGTCTGGCATCGACATGACCCTACGCTGCTGGTATGTGTCTCGTAAGTCAAGCGGCGTGCTGTAGTCATCATCACCTGTCCACTTCCCGCAGCACATATTCGCTTCTCCATCTTTGTCCGCACATAATCTCGTCCAATGTTCCATCCCCGCTAAGGCGCCTCCCCCCTCGTCCGAAACCCAAGCACTAACAATGGCAGAACCGAGCAGCGTCCGCCGAAAGAGTGGCTGGAATTCGCTCCCCACAGAGGTAATCAAGCTCATTGTTTCGCGTGTGGACAATCTCAGTACCATGCCGCTCGCCGCGTGCTCGTCGGGGCTGTACCGTTTACTCAAAGCCCTCAGGCCGGAGCTTTTTAAGCCAGCTCCTTGCTTGCTGATGCCGCCTGATCTTCAGAAACGGCATGTCACGCAGCATAACGATCGTAGGGTGGCGAGCATCAACCCCCTTGACTGCGATCCGATCCCCGTCAGCCTCAACTACATTAACGGTATGTACTGGGTCGGCATGAACACGTCTTGGATGGTGCTCGTCGACGGTCGCGGCAGCTGGATGCTCGTGGAGGTCTACACCCGGCGATTGATCCCCCTTCCTTCGATTAACACTGCACTGCTTTGGCACCGCGGCCCAGAATACTCGGAATCTTACAGTAGCCAACATGATACCAAGTTTGATTTGCTCAAGGTTGTAATCTGCCAAGTGCCCACAAGATCTGCGAATTATAAAGACTTCAGGCTAATTGCGTTCTTCAACCGCGGTCTCGCCTATCTGACAGGTCACTGCGGTAAGTGGATAAATCTGCACGTCCATCGCAGGATCATACATCCTCCATGGTTCTCTGATGCAATTGAACACAAGGGCTTCATTTACGCTGTCGACTCCTTCTATGGCTGGACGTATTGCTGGCCTACTCCAGTCATCGCTACAAACGGCTGTTACAGCAGTATGTTACTTTCCTATGATATCATGATGGCTTGCTTATATTACTGTCAACATTTGCTGAAAAAATATTCATGCTCATAACATGCTGTTCTTAAGATTAACTAAACCAAGAGCCCTTTTTTATTTGACTCCAACTTGATATGATGTTGTAGGCCGCCTGGTGTCCCTACCCTTCCTAATCCCAGAACCTTTCAAAGAAAAGCGGCATGGCAGTTGCAGGTGGTTCCTGGCTCGATCAGACGACGGCGAAAGATTGATGATCGTTCGCACGTACCGGACGTGTTGTTTCGCGGAATACAATCACAGTCACTGCAAGGTCTTTGAGCAGGATCCCAGCTTCTCTGGGCCTTCAGGAATTTTTGACTGGAGGCTGGTAAGTAGCCTTGGTACACGCTCTCTGTTTGTCGGACTGAATTATCCGATTAACCAGGAGATAACCGACGGCAAGGATCATGATGGCAGCGCGGTTTCGTTCATCAGGCAAAACTGTGTGTACACAGCGTACCATGCGTCTCTGCATGCACCATACCCTGATATGTGCCGCCACGCTCTGCAGCCCAAAGTAGGAGAGAGGGTCGCAAGTATCAGACTTCGACCTGCTGGCTGGAGTTTCCCCCGTCAGGCACCCATCTGGTTCAAGCCGTCAGCCAATCTCCACAGCTTAATAAATAGTAACGTCTAACTGAGCCAGTTAGTTAGATGCGTACACTTGGTGTAGTAGGAACTTTATTTAGTTTGATGCATACACTTGTTCTTTTTTGGTAGCCCTTTTGTAATGATGGCTGATGTTTGGTTTCGAAGAGAGAGCTGTGTCTTCACTCTTCTGGCCTGCTTACTGCTTCTGTTGCACCCCCAGCCCTGGTTGCTGTTGCTGTTTTCAATGTACAATCAGTAGTATATTTTGTCTGTTGGTTGAATAAATGTGTTGTTAGAACGACAAACACAATGTTTTGGAAGTCGTTGCACGGTTCGATCCTTTAGTGCCCCGTACCGTACGTAGCGCATACTATTTATCGTACGGAACACATTTTTTTGAAACTCGGAACACATTTTCCACTTGTTGATAACATGCAGCCCACTGATGAAGGCCCAATAGAGAAGCCCATAATTAACTGGAAGGGAGGCTCTCACATGAATCCGGCCCGGGTACATGCTCATGGTCCCCTAAACATAAATAAGTAAATAAATAAATAAATAAAGATAAATCCTCATGCACCAGTTCTTTGGGAAAATAGCTAGCCCAGTATTTCTTTTTGAAGAATACCCAAGCTAGGCCTATTTGTTTTCTCCGAATTACTGGGCTGCAAATCTTTCAAGACGAAGAGGGATGCATTCCGGCATGGCTTAAGAGTATGGTCAATGTCTGTTAAAAGTAATATCAAAAGGGGTTGAAAGTTCCAAAAAATTTATAGCAAATGGGATATAAGTTTCTTTTTTTGTTTTTGTTCTTCACTGATATCTTATACATATTTCATTGGATTTAACATGACATAGTGCTAATTTATTTTTAAATTTGTTTTACTATGGCTATTAATTTTTGGATTAAGAATATTTCGTTCCCCAGCAAAAATTTGTGAATTTTCAAAATTTTCCCACATATTTAGTTAATTTTTTGACCCTCGTACTGACCAGAAAATGGCCAGCAATTCTAAAAATGGAAAACGGGCTGCAATAAATTACATATGAATTAGAAAATGAGTAAAAATATAAAAATAATAGCAAATGGGCTGTACACGCCACGGATTTCGAGGCTGACTTGTTTATGAAAGGCTTTGTCAGTGAACACACGATTCTAGCAGCAGTTAGTGTTGGATGTCCATCCAACGGCCGACGTGCTTCTTTAATCTCTGATCTTCCTACTCCAGCCGCCTAAACTAGCGCCGGCAGGACTGCCTACTCCCTCCTCTTGTGGCCCGCTGTGATGCCGCGCAGGCTTCCCCGGCCCACCCTACTCCCTCCGCTGGCCTGGCCGCACGCAATCAACTGCCTCCTTATTACACGAAAAAAATGATTCCTCCCACTGACATTTGGGGCTCACCGGTTGGGAGGCTAACATGTGGGCCTACTAAGTTGACGCGTACGCAGGGCTTGTCAACTTAGTCAATAAATTATTCTAGCAGTAGTAACCGTTGGATTTGAATCGGACGGTCCTGCTGCTTCTTCAATCACTGCTCTTCTTGCACCAGCCGCCCAAACCAGCGCTGGGGAGACCGCCTGCTCCTGCCTCCAGTGGCCGGCTGTGCTGTCGCTGAGGCCTCATCGCCCCCTACTACTCCAACCGCTAGCCAGGCCCTGAGGCGACGGCAGCCTCACACCGCAGCCGAACAAGTGAACCCTCGTACTCCTCTCCGCGTGGGCATCCACTGCCGCGTCGTCCCCTTCCAAGGCCTCGCCGTCGTCCACCGCCTTGGTGCTCTCGGCGCGGCGTGGTCAACGTGGTCAATGACATTCCATCGGAAGAGTATTGTACGTGGAGAGGCTGACAGCTGGGTCCACGGCCACAGCCCAGTTTTTTTGTGATTTGCCAAGTAAGTCGCTTTGTTAGGCCTGTTGGGCTGCAAATCTTTCAAGACGAGGAGGAGAGCTTTCATTCGGCTGGCCGAGAAAATGGCCCATTAGTAATGAGAAATGGGTTGTACATTTTTAAAACACATCAAACCGGCAATTAGTTTCAAATATATTTTTTTCATTTTGAGATTTGAAATTACATTAATTTTTATGCATGGAGAATTTGTTGGATTTTATATTGATATACATTTATTTTTAAAATCAGTTTGAATGTGAGTCGAAATTTGGGGATTAAAAACAGTTTGGACCGCACCAAAATATGCAAAATTTCGTATAATTTTTTAAACGTGGCCACAATATGGGCTGTAATGCTAACAAAAAGAATATGGGCTCCAAAAAAACCTTAATAATTAGCAAATGGGCTGTAAATTATTAGAAATAATGGCAGATGGGCTGTATGCTGTTTCCCACAGATTTGAGGCTTTCCTAAAAAAAGGTTGACGCACAAGCAGTGACTGTTGGATGGCCATCCAACGGCCGTCGTGCTTCTTCAATCTTTGCTCTTCCTGCTCCAGCCGCTCAAACAGGCGCTAGCGGGACTGCCTTCTCCCTCCTCAACGCGGCCGGCTCTGCTGCCGTGCAGGCCTCACCGCCCCACTGTACTCCCATCGCTGGCCTAGCCATCCCTCTACTCACCCACACCTGTTGTTATTCTCCGGCGACGGCGAGGCCTCGTATAGTCGAAACGTTCCCCCCGCTATCAGCTCGGACCCACCGGAAGTGCCTCCTTATTACGCACAAAAAAATGAATACTCCCCCGGCTAGCTGGGACCCACCTTGGTGGGAGGCTGACTTGTGGGCCTACTAAGTTGACGAGGACGAAGGGCTTTGTCAACTTAGTCAATATGAACGATTCTAGCTCCAGTGACCGTACGATGTCCATCCAACGGCTGTAGTGCTTCTTCAACCTCTGGTCTTCTTGCTCCAGCCGCCCAAAGCAGCGCCGGTCTTGCCGCCTGCTCCTGCCTCCCGTGGCTGGCTGTGCTGCAGCGGAGGCCTCACCGCCCCCTACTATTCCCACCGCTGGCCAGGCCCTGCGACGACGGCAGCCTCACATCGCAGCCGAACGAGTGAACCCTCATACTCCTCTCCGCGTGGGCATCCACTACCGCGTCTTCACCGGCTCCGCGTCGTCCCCTTCCTAGGCCTCGCTGTCGTCCACCGCCCTGGTGCTCTCGGCGCGACATGGTCAACGTGGTCAAGGAACGACTTCCATTGGACGTGGACTGTACATGGAGAGGCTGACAGCTGGGTCCATGGCGGCAGCAAGGAAGTGCCACCTTATTACGCGGACAATAATGATTCCTCCACCTGACAGCAGGGACCCACCAGACGGGCCACCGTATTTCGTGAAAAAATGTTTCCCCCCTGAGTGCTGGGACCCACAAGCTACACCTTCACACGCAAGGAAGTGCGTCCGGGCAAAAAAAATGATTCGCCCCCCTGACTGCTGGGACCCACCAGCTACATCTTCGCAGGCAAGGAAGTGCCTGACAGTCGGGACCCACCTGGTCGAAGCGTATGTAGCGTTGTCATTCTGGTCGCGAACGTGTATGTACATATATACTGGTGGATGTAGAGGCGCGCACGTGTCGTAGTAGAGGCGGCCAGGGTGCAAGAAAGAAAATACGGCCACATATGTGTACATACGGGCGGGGTCTCGAACGCCTACTCGCGCATACGTACGGCGAGGGCTCGTGTACATGGCTAGGTCGGAACGGAGAAACAGCGTCGTCGTCGTGTTCATGGGTCAGAACGGAATGCGTGGTCGTGTTCATCGGGAGGGCATGGACGGAAGAGGCGATGGAAACGAGGCCTAGCGTACCGCAAAACGGAGGAAACGGACCTCCTACGGTCGAAATGGGGGTCCTGTTGATCGGGAGGGGTGTGGCGTACCGCAAAACGGAGGAAACGGACCTCCTACGGTCGAAACGGGGGTCCTGTTGATCGGGAGGGTTGTGGCATACCGCAAAACGGAGGAAACAGACTTGTGTTGGAGCGCTATGGTCGAAACGGGGGTCCTGTTCATCGGGAGGGGTGTGGCGTACCGCAAAACAGGACTCCACGGTAT